>NC_060138.1:805893908-806198183 GCF_021461385.2 Schistocerca piceifrons
AATGCAGCCAAAACCCCTCAGACAAACAGAAGCTAAACGATGTCAAAGTTAGCGTAAGAAGGGCTATGTGTGAAGCGTTCAGTGAATTCAAAAGTAAAATTCTATGTACCGACTTGACAGAAAATCCTAGGAAGTTCTGGTCTTACGTTAAATCAGTTAAGTGGCTCGAAACAGCATATCCAGACACTCCGGGAGGATGATGGCATTGAAACAGAGGATGATACGCGTAAAGCTGAAATACTAAACACCTTTTTCCAAAGCTCTTTCACAGAGGAAGACCGCACTGCAGTTCCTTCTCTAAATCCTGGCACGAACGAAAAAATGGCTGACATCGAAATAAGTGTCCAAGGAATAGAAAAGCAACTGAAATCACTCAACAGAGGAAAGTCCACTGGACCTGATAGGACACCAATTCGATTCTACACAGAGTACGCAAAAGAACTTGCCCCCCTTCTAACAGCCGTGTACCGCAAGTCTCTAGAGGAACAGAAGGTTCCAAATGATTGGAAAAGAGCACAGGTAGTCCCAGTCTTTAAGAAGGGTTGTTGAGCAGATGCGAAAAACTATAGACCTATATCTCTGACATTGATCTGTTTTAGAAATTTAGAACATGTTTTATGCTCGCGTATCATGTCATTTCTGGAAACCCAGAATCTACTCTGTAGGAATCAACATGGATTCCGGAAACAGCAATTGTGTGAGACCCAACTCGCTTTATTTGTTCATGAGACCCAGAAAATATTAGATACAGGATCCCAGGTAGATGCCATTTTCCTTGACTTCCGGCAGGCGTTCGATACAGTTCTACTCTGTCGTCCGATAAACAAAGTAAGAGCCTACGGAATATCAGACCAGCTGTGTGGCAGGATTGAAGAGTTTTTAGCAAACAGAACACAGCATGTTGTTCTCAATGGAGAGATGTCTACAGACGTTAAAGTAACCTCTGGCGTGCCACAGGGGAATGTTATGGGACCATTGCTTTTCACAATATATATAAATGATCTAGTAGATAGTGTCGGAAGTTCCATGCGGCTTTTCGCGGATGATGCTGTAGTATACAGAGAAGTTGCAGCATTAGAAACTTGCAGCGAAATGCAGGAAGATCTGCAGTGGATAGGCACTTGGTGCAGGAAGTGGCAACTGACCCTTAACATAGACAAATGTAATGTATTGCGAATATATAGAAAGAAGGATCATTTATTGTATGATTATATGATAGCGGAACAAACACTGGTAGCAGTTACTTCTGTAAAATATCTGGGAGTATGCATGCGGAACGATTTGAAGTGGAATGATCATATAAAATTAATTGCTGGTAAGGCGGGTGCCAGGTTGGGATTCATTGGGAGAGTCCTTGAAAATGTAGTCCATCAACAAAGGAGATGGCTTACAAAACACTCGTTCGACCTATACTTGAGTATTGCTCATCAGTGCGGGATCCGTACCAGGTCGGGTTGACAGAGGAGATAGAGAAGATCCAAAGAAGAGTGGCGCATTAGTCACAGGGTTATTTGGTAATCGTGATAGCGTTACGGAGATGTTTAGCAAACTCAAGTGGCAGACTTTGCAAGAGAGGTGCTCTGCATCGCAGTGTAGCTTGCTGTCCAGGTTTCAAGAGGATGTGTTTCTGGATGAGGTATCAAATATATTGCTTCCCCCTACTTATACCTCCCGAGATCACGAATGTAAAATTAGAGAGATTCGAGCGCGCAAGGAGGCTTTCCGGCAGTCGTTCTTCCCGCGAACCATACGCAACTGGAACAGTAAAGGGAGGTAATGACAGTGGCACGTAAAGTGCCCTCCGCCACACACCGTTGGGTTGCTTGCGGAGTATAAATGTAGATGTAGATGTAGATAATTTTGGTCAGTTTAAGCAAGCATACCCTCTTACTAGCAGCTAGGTCATGCGTTTTTGCAGACGATATCTGAAACCAGTACTGGTCACTTTCGTCTTGAGGTTCAAACCATCATAAGATAGTATCTAAATATGTGAATGGTTCAGAAGCACTCAGTAGATTTTCTTCTTCATTTTCTGGACCACTAGTTGATAAAATGCTGGTGCTTACAACCTTTTTTTCATGCATTACTTGGTACCTTGAATCTGCATTGTTGACACTCAACCAGTCTTGACATTCTTTATCACATTCGTGGCAACTAGTTTTTTTTTAGGGTACTGAGGATTTGACATACAGTATCATTATTTTTGTCATTTTCATTATATTCTGAGAATCTCTTATTTTAAGACCAGGTGCCGCTAATTCACAACGTGAAGTGTGAATTTTTCTTGGAAAAATATTTTGAATTGAGCCGATCTTCATCAGCATCGTAAATATTTTTGAAAACATGATCTTCTTTGCTCAATACGTCTCTTAGCTGGATTCTGAAAGAATCAGCAGACAATTTTTCTCTTTGTATTTAAAGCTCAAAAATGCTGTGTCTTGACCTAAAGTGTATTAAGCAGCCTTTACTTGCTTTAAAATGCAATGGCACTCCAGAGTTTCGTTAAAGTGAAGTGTCTTTTCACACAGAATGGGACCAGAGAGAGGTACTCTCTACCTATCTCTGGCCCCATTCTTTTGTGTGCAGACCACTTGTAAATAGCATCATGTGGATCCATGTTTGTGGTGAGCTTATAGTTTTACGATTTGTCAATATATCAGTAGAATTAACCATAGATATAAAATCTGTGATGCTTGTCTTCTACTCTTTTATATCTGCTATTGTTGACTTATCAACCTTGTACTCATTAGCTAATTCGGTTGCAGATGCACCTCCCTCTAACTTTTTTATTAATTTCACATTTCTTTTTCATAAAAAGCACAACAAGTTTTCTTTTACGCATGTATCACAAGTTTACTTTATATGGCAAAGTTGACACAAGTGACATGACAGAGAGCAAATGGTTCTACTGCCAGAAAATTGGCATGAACGAGTAACATTTTGGTTAAGTGGTTGTTCAGTTGACTGACATTTGAACAATTGACACTCTATTGCATTTATTAATAAAGCACGTATGCACTTATGCTATTTGAAAACTTTTTTCCACCAAATGTAACTCAGGTTAGAGCAAAGTGTACAAAAACATCATAGATTAATCAAGGCATAAAGATTTCTTGTAAGGCACAAAAGAAACTATAGCTGTCAGTCAAAAACGACGGAGATGTAGACGCTACAGCTCGTTACAAAATACATGGTGCTCCAAAATATTGAAGATAGTACTGCAAATGCATCAAAAAAGAATTAAAGTCACATCAGGTAACAAAACACAGAACGGTGAAGGAGGAGGCTGTTAGAACTACAGATTTCTATTTTGTCAGCACACTAAAAAATTTTATAAAAGGTAATATGCAAGTGACTTTTTAACCATCAGACTACAAACAGCACTAAAATAAGGGAAAGGCAACCTCTCACCTACAGTGGATCAATGCATGGAGCACAGAAATAGCACTGGCTTTTGAGCACTTTTTCTTTTGTAGCAAAAGTACGCACAACCACAGACACCAAAATGCACACTCCTGTGGCCACAGCAAGGCTGATTATAGATACTCAATTATTGAAAACAATTGCGTGAACTGATGAAGGTGGAGACAGGGCAGGGAAGGATGCAAACAGGGGATGGGTGGAAAGAGGCAGATCTTTGGACAGAGGACTTCACGGATGCACAACAAGACAAAAGGAGTACAGGGCAGAGCAAAAGGGGATACAGGAAGGAAAAGGGAGGAGGGAAAGGAAGGGGAAGGTGAGGAAGGTGGTGGGGATCAAGAAGAAGAAAAATGGGGGGAAGAGAGAAGGAGAACAGGTGGAATAGGGGAAGAGAATGGGGGATGAGGCATGAGGGGGAGAGGGTGGAGAATGGGTAGGACAGATAGAGAGATAGAGAGATAGAGAGATAGAGAGAGAGAGAGAGAGAGAGAGAGAGAGAGAGAGAGAGAGAGAGAGAGAGGGGGGGGGGGGGGAGAATGCTTGTATGGGGAGAGGAAAAGTGGTGGGAAAAGGCAGTGCACAATCTGGGGAAAAGACAACCACAATCTGGCTAGGGAATGAGTGGTGTGAACGTAAGAGAAAAAGGAAAATGTAAGGTGAGACAGTGGGAAAAGGTTAGTGGAGGTTTACACCACAGGGATTGTGAGAAAGTAGGATGTGCTGGAGAGAGGGTTCCTATCTGCATAGGCCAGAGAAACTTATGCTGGAAGTGAGTATTCAAATGGCTCAGATAGTCAAGCAGATGTTGAAATCGTTAACATTGTGGAGTGCATGTTCAGGACCTGGATTGTCTAGCTTGTGGTTTGCCAGTTTGGTGGTGGTCATTCATGTGAGTGGACAGTTGGTCATTAGTCACACTTGAATAGAATGCTTTATAGTAATTGGAGAACAGCTGATATATAACATGGTTACTTTCACATGTGCCTCGTCATGACTGGGTGTCGTGTGATGTCCTTAGGTTAGTTAGGTTTAAGTAGTTCTAAGTTCTAGGGGACTGATGGCCTCAGATGTTAAGTCCCATAGTGCTCAGAGCCATTTTGAACCACAACAGTTGCAAGCACAGTGATGCTGTAAGGAATAAACTTTTTGGCATGGAACAGGTAGTACTGTCAAAAAGGAGGTAATTTTACTTAAAATCAGTCTTGATTGCAAATTTTTTTTTTATTATTCATATGACCGGTTTCAGTTCATTCAGAACCATCTTCAGATCTGATATTTCAGTTACAGGAGTAACCCGTCCAAATCCAGCAACTTTCACATGCTACGTCACATAAAAAAAACAAAGATAAACTCCCGTGCGGTAAAAGGTAGGAACCCTCACTAGCAATAATAATCTCAGAAAGAGGTATAGTACTGTAAGCTAAGATTTCCCGAGTTTCAAAGGATTCCAAACCGGCTCTTCCTGCATTGTTACAAGCAACGAAAGCTACAGTTATCCATCCGTTACCCAAACTGGATGAAGAAGAAACTTTCATTAAAGAAAAATTTAACTTCGCACCACAAAATAAAGTAGGTACATGAATAAGAACAAACTGAGTAGTTTTACCTACTCCTCTTACTTCGTTCTTTTTACCCTTCGCAGAAGATGTCGAAGCACCAAGAGTGCCGTCCACATTGACAAGTGATTTGTAAACCAGCATTCGCCGGCGACGAGGGCGGGGGGGCGGTGAGGAGGTTGCCCAAGGCGCTGGAGAGGCTTAATATGTCAAAGCTTATTCCTGTGAAGGGTGGGCCACTGGCGATGCCAAAGGGAAGCCACCTCCTGACAGATGGCAATGCAGAGATCATTGGAGGGAATAGAGGTGCAGCCTTGGTAGCAGCATCAGCAGCCTTGTTTCCTGGCAGACCGACATGACCAGGGACCCACAGAAACATGACATTGACTCCACCAAGAGTGAGGAAGTGACAGTTTTCCTGTACCCGCTGCACTAATGGATGGGCAGTGTACAGTGCACAGAGACTTTGGAGAGCACTGAGTGAGTTGGAGCAGAGGACACAATTGGGAAAGCTGTGTCACTGGATGTACTCTGTGGCCTGATACAAGGTGAATAGCTCAGCTGTAAATAATGAGGAGTGCGCCAGAAGCCGATATCGATAGACATGGGTGCCAATGATGAATGCACACCTAACTCCATGGTCAGCCCAAGAGCCATCAGTGTATACAAAGGTACTATCACTAAATTCCATGTGAAGGTCATGAAACTGAAGGCGGTAGACCGAGGCTGGAGTAGTTCCTTAGGAAGCGAATGAAGGCCAAGGTTAACATGGGTCGCTTCACGAAGCCAAGGTGGTAAAGGTTTCACACCCATGGGGAAAGCTGCAGGTAGAATGAAGTTAAGCCACCTTAGCAAGTGACGAAAGCAGACACCAGGAGGTAACAGAGAAGAAGGACGAGCCCCATACTGAATCATCAAAGAAGGAGGCATAGGAAGGGTAGCCTCACATGGCAGACAAACGGCACACATACTTGCTGAGGAGAAAGTCATGGTGGTAGGACAGTGGTAGTTCAGCAGGTTCAGCATACAGACTCTCAAACGGGCTGGTGTAAAAGGCACCCATCGCCAAACAGATGCCACAATGACGGATAGTGTTGAGATGGTGTAGAAGGGATGGGAGTGCAGACACATAAACAAAGCATCCATAGTCAAGTTTCGAACGGACAAGGGACTGGTACAAACAGAGGAGGGTGGTTCGATTGGCACCCCAAGAAGTACCATTGAGGACACTAGGACATTGAGGGGCTGTGTACAGTGAGATGCCAGGTAAGAGACGTGGGAGGACCAAGAGTGTTTCCTATTGAGCATGAGCCCCAGGAATTTTTTAGTGTCAACGAACGGAAGGGCAACAGGCCCAAGATATAGAGATGGTGGGAGAAACCATCTGCACCACCAGAAATTCATACAGACGGTTTTGTCAGTGGAAAAGCGAAAGCCGTTGACGGTGCTCCAGGAGTGAAGACGATCAAGATAACGCTGAAGACACCGCTCAGTGAGACAGGTCTGTGAAGAACTGCAATAGATGGCAAGATCATTGACAAAAAGGGAGCCGGAGATGCCCGGCAGGAAACAGGCCATGATAGGGTTAACGGCAATAGCAAAGAGGAAGATGCTCAGGATGGAACCCTGAGGCACACCATTTGGCTGAATAAAGGTGTCCGACAGAGCAGAACACACACGCACCTTGAAAACTCAGTCTTGAAAAAATGCCTGAAGAAAAGAGGGAAGGGGCCCATGGAAGCCCCACGTGTAAGGAATACGGAGGATGCCAGTTTTCTGGCAGGTGCAGTAAGCCTTCTCCAAATCGAAAAACATGACCACAATCTGGGATTTCTGCAGAAAACAATTCATGACATGGGTGGACAAAATAATGAGATGGTCAAGGTCACAATGCCACGCTCGAAATGGCAAGATTCGAGCTACCACACCAGCCGGGCATGAATCATATGTTCCATCACCTTGCAAATGCAGAGATGGGGCAGTAGCTAGAAGGAAGGTTTTTGTCCTTACCAGGGTTAGGTATGGGTATGACTGTGGCTTGACGCCAGCGTCCAGTGTGCCCTCAGCCCAAATGCAGTTGTATGTGTTAAGCAGAAAGTGCTTGCCCGCAAGAGAGAGGTGCTGCAACATCTGAATGTGGATAGCGCTGACCCTGGGGCAGAGGACTGGGATGAACTGAGAGCATGATCTAGCTCCCTCATAGTGAAGGCGGCATTGTAGCACTCATGATTGAGAGAGGAGAAGGGTATCACCCAACTCGTTTCCTATGGATAAATGCAGGGTGGTAGTGGGAGGAACTCGAAACTTCCGCAAAGTGGAGGCCCGAGGTGTTGGAGATAGCAACAGGATCCATAATGACAGCGGCACCTACAGTCAGGCCAGAAACGGTGGTATGGATCTTGGTTCCAGAGAGCCGCTGGAGGTTGACTCACACAACAGAGGAAGGTGTGGAACTGTTAAAAGAACTAGTGAGCGAAATCCAACTAACTCTTTTGCTATCCCGAAGAACCTGACGACACATTGCATGCATCTGTTTATAACAATGCCGTTTTCCAGTCTAGGGTGGTGATTAAAAATGCGGAGAGCATGTCTCCGTGCACGAATTGCATCGCAGCATGCCTCAGCGCACCAAGGGACTGGGACACAATGTGGTAAAGAGAAACTGTGAGTAATGGAACGTTCTGCAGCAGTAAGGATAACATTTGTGAGATAGTCCACCTGGTAATCACAATTGAGGAAATCTTGTTCTGTGAAAGTCGCCAGGGAGGAGTAAAGCTGCCCACATGGAAAATGTTCGCTTGAGTAGGCGTTAGAAAGAATGGACCACTCAGGACGATGGGCAAGCTGGGCAGTGCAAAAGGATAGGTCCAAATGGGAATAGGTGTGCAAGGAGTCAGAAAGGAAAGTGGGTGCTCCAGTGTTAAGGCAGAAGAGGTTGAGTTGGTTACGAATGTCAGCCAAGAGGGTACCTCTCTGGCAGGTCTTGGGAGAACCCCAAAGGGGATGTTGCTCATTAAAGTCACCGAGTAGGAAAAACAGTGGAGGTAGCTGCCCAATAAGCTGAAGGAAGTCGGCCATGGTGACACTGAAGGACGGAGGTACATAAATGGTACGGAGGGAGAAAGTCAGGAGGGGGAGGAAGAGGTGAACAGCAACAGCTTGAAGACGGGTAGTCAGGGAGATGGATTGACTATGAAGGTCATCCTGTAAAAGCAGCATGAAGCCCCCATGAGATGTGAGGCCGACCTCAGGGGGAAGGTCAAAACGAATCGGTAAGTAATGTGGAAGCTCAAAGCAGTCTTGAGGGCACAATTTCATTTCCTGAAGGCAAAGTACAAGGGGATGCTGTGATGCTAGAAGGAGCTGCAAATCCTCTTTGTGGGACAGAAGGCCACAAATGTTCCATTGGAGGATAGTCATGAGAAGGAAGAGATGTAGGGATGTCAGCTCAGTGTCCGCCGAGGGACAGCCAGTGGAGAGTCGCTACTACAGGGTACAAAAGCCGCAGGATCCCATTCCATGGGGTCCACACAAGCATCGGCGTGCTTGTGCGGTCAGTCGGTGGAGTCCAACACTGAAAAATGGTTGGTGGAGCACACTGGCAAGACAGAGGCCGGCCGGGCTAAGCGACCACGTGGCGACACCGTCGAGCAGGATCTTCGAGTTGGTGAAGGAGAAGACCCTTTGTCTTTAGTGGACTTCTTTGAGCCCTTCCGGGTAGAAGAAAACATGGGTAGTGTTTGGTTGGAGGGACGGGGGGAAGTCTTCTCAGGAGTACTCCTTCTGGCCTTTCCTGCCTGCCAGATGTGTATTAGGTAGCTCCGCCTCTTTAGGCGAGAATTTGACAGTTGCACAGCAGGACAGGGGGGATGGCGATGCTACCTTGACACTGGGCGACTTCCACACCCTCAGAGCCAAATTTGAGGTCGTGTGTCTGTGTAGCCATGTCTTTCATGGAGTGAGGGGTAACAAGAACTGAACTAAAAGTACCAGACGGGAAAACACAGCATTTGCGACTAGCCAGTAACTTGCAAGCTACTGGGTATGGCAATTTTTCCTTTACCTGAATCTCTTTAACAGCCCACTCATCTAGATACATGGGACAATCCCTGGAGGAGGCACGGCGGCCGCCAGTGCAGTTGATACAGCAGGATGAAGGAGGTGGACATTTGCCCTTGTGTGAATCCCTGCCACAGGTTACCTATTTGGCTGGGTGTCAACAATACATTATGGTGTGATTGAAACAATGACACTGGTAACAGAGCATTGGATTTGGAATGTACGGCCGGACTGTGATGATTTCATAGCCTGCTTTAATCTTGGACGGCAGCACCACCCTATCAAAGGCGAGGGAAAGAGTGTGGGTGGGCACCAAGGAGGAATCAATCATTTTCATTACACAATGAATGGCAATGACTCCCTGATCAGAGAGGTAAGATTGTATTTTAGCCTTGGTTAGACTGTCATGCAGCCTGGTGTAAATTACACCACGGGAAGAATTCAAAGTTCTATGTGTCTCAACATGAACAGGGTAGCCATGGAGAAGCGAGGCAGCAAGTAGTAGTTGTGCTTGAACATCAGAAGCCGTCTCCAAAAGCAAGGTGCCATTCCATAAATGAGAGCAGGATTTCACAGGGCCAGCAATTGCCACAAGACCTTTCTGAATAATAAACAGATTGACCACGACAAAGGACTGACAGTCTTCAGTACAGTATACCACAAGGAACTGTGGTGCCATGGGAAGAGTCTTCGAATCAGTAGCCTCATTATGCATAAGTTTCATCGATGTCGATGGAGAGGATGAGTGACTCATTGTGAGGAAATCCCCCACGATTGCCAGCGTCTATAATGGCACGCTCCTTCCAACTGGGGATCCCCTACATGAGGGGGCACACCTACCTTAGGTAACTGTTCACACCTCCGGAACACCTGACGGAGGGACCAATGGGCAATCTGGGAAGGTTACAGCTCAGGCAATCACCCCTCCCTGGGCCTGGCCTGTACCAGGAGGTACGTATGAACCCTACTTGTCGACCCGGAGCTGGGAATTACGCATTGCCCAGTCACCTTTTACATGTCAGATGCATGGGCTGGCCTTTAGGAGTGCTCAGGGAGAAAGAAGAAAAAAAGAGGATCCTCAAATGCCAAAGCAGATGAATGAAAGGAGAAGGGAAACAAAGAAAGGAGAAAGGAGCCAAAAAGAAAGTTAAGACTGTTTGTAGGTCAGCAACAGAATGCAGAACATTCCCAATAATACCCCAGACATGTTCCCCAAGGGAGGGGATAAAGAATAGCAAGAGGATAGACATGCAGGGAAAAAGTGCTGCAAAGGCTGGGGCCCTGTGGTAGCCAAGAACGAACCCGCCAAAGAGGGACGAGCCCCCTGGGGTGTTGTCGCTTCTGGATCCAGGTGTGATGGCTTCGGTCATTTCACATAAACCATTTCATCTTTCCCATTGTGTAGAAGTTTAAAAGTGTGTAGTCCTCACTGTAACACCTTGTATGGGCCATTTTATGGTGATGTGAGGGGTGGTTTTGACTAAGTCGTTCCTCAACCAAAGAAAAGAGCATGTTGTATAGATCCTTGAGAACAAAGACTTTCCAGTATCTATGAGGCTGCAGCACAGAGGGGTGAATTTGAGCCATTGTGTCCTCCAGATGGTGACTGAACTCTGCAATGAAGATCAAAGGAGGTAGGTCAGAGAGACTGCTGTTAATTAGTTTCCCAAGAAAACATAGCTCGTCACCATACACCAGCAGTGCCAGTGAATGCTGCAGGTCTTCTTTGATTACCGATCACAGGCCTAAGAGGACAAGCAGTAGCACACCTAACAATGTGGTGCCAGTATACATCAGTGCCCCCTTCAAGGTATGTTGGAATCTCTCCATGATAACACTGCTGGGTGGTAGCTGTTGGTATATATGTAGGAACAGCCACACAGAGGTAGGGTTTCCTGGAACTATTTAAACTGTCTGCCCTTGACATTTGTGATGGTATGCCAACCTGGTGATCCAGTCACCTAGAATGAATGTCATCTCTGTAGCTGCCATATCCGGAACCGGAAAGGCCTCTGGCCATTGGGTAAAGTGGTCCACTAAGGTTGCCAGGTACCACTGACCACTGACCAAGTACCATTGACGTAAGGAAGGGGGCCCACGAGATCCATACCTGTGCCCAAATCTAGCTGAAGGTCTGATAAGTGATACTTCAGGGCTGAGTGTGTGGCCGTCAGTTTGACTTTGCTGACACTTGCTACACTGCTTTCCGGCAGTCTTTGTTAATCCCGAGCCACATTACCTTACTCTTCACCAGTTCCACTGTAGCTTGTAATCCAGGATGTGCAAGGTCATGAAAAGCAGAAAAAAATGGTTCTCTGGAAGTCGTACAGAAAGTAGACATGTGTTGCTGTTTGCCCATGCTAATTTGACTGGTTGTAATTGTAAACTTGAACTTAGTTGCTCCCATAGCATCTCTAATTCCTTGTCCAGTGCCTGCACTTATGCATTGTGGTTGCATCATACTGCTATAATTTCAGCTCAGCTTCTGGATAAATAGTTGGCAACTGTTCTTGCTGTAACTCACATGGCCGACATCAGTGGTAAACTGGGATATGAAGTACACCTATCTGGCCTGTTGGGGCGACCCAGTGAGCAGTCCTTTTTTCAACAGTTCTGTGACTGGCCTGTGGATTGTGAAAATTATGAACTCTCTGCTTCCCACACAGTCACAGACAGGCTTGACAGCCGCAAAGATAGTATACAGCTCCCAATCAACTGCACTGCAGTTCTTTTGCTTCTCTGTTAAAAGCAAAGAGAAGAATGCTAGAGTTTGCGATGTGCCATCAGTGCACAGTTGTAATGTGGTGCCAACTGCCATTTGGCTTCTGCCTACCATAATGGCTTCAGGCACATTTTTGTGTGGATGATTCAGTATTACTGACCGTGTGGTGTACTATTCCACTAATTTAAATGTCACAATTGCTTCCTTGTTCCAAGTCACCTTCCTCATAGCTACTTTTAGCTTTACTTTAAGCAGTCTGGTCAATGGTGCTAGCAGTTGCACCGCAACACCTCTAAACCTAAAAACTTTACATTAATCTGGCCAAAAATGCACTTATCATTATTCACCACAGTCCCTGCTTGCTGGAGTTGTTGCATGTTCAATCACATGGGGATCACCACTGTAGTGATGTTTACTGAAGTATGGTAGATGCAATGATGTATACTTGTTGATGTTTCTATGCCTTTACTTCACACAATATCACTCTACAAAGTGTAACATTACAAACACACAGAATCATGCCAAGAGAATAAATCCACAGTCCTCCAATTGATGTTATTACGCACTGTTCTTGAGCTGTTGCTTGTTTATTGATCTGTATTGCTACAACTCATCCAGTGACAAAATAATATGTAATGCAGAAAATACAAGTGAAGTAGTGTGGAAGGTCATAAAAAATAAGGAACTGGAAAAGGCAGACAAGGATTATAGCATACAAATCAGAGATGGGGTAGAATAATAGAAAATCTTCAAGAATTGAAACATTTTGTAAATGATTGTTTCTCTAGTATTGCTGGGAAGTTGCAACAAAATCATGTAGCACCCACAATGACTTACACAGGAAGCACAATGATGATGTTTCCCACAACAGAGTTTGAAGTTACGAAGACAATACAGAAATTAAAAAGTAAGACATTTGTAGGTGCAGAGGAGGCTCTGTTCTGCCAGTGTTTATAGAGAGCATATAAACTCTATTAACAAACATAGTAAATGAGTCCTATATTTCAGCCATTTTCCACAGTGCCTAAAGCACACATAAGTTGTATGAGATGTATCTTTACTAAAGAAAGATAATGCAGAGAGTACTCAAAACTATAGGCCAGTTTCACTACTGTCTGCATTCTAAAAAATAATTGAATCAATCATGAAATATAGACTAATGAGTTACATGAATAAATACAACCTTTTTAATGAAGCACAGTTTGGTGGTGGTTGTTGGTATGTTTAAGGGGGACTAAATAGCGAAGGTCATCAGTCCCCCTGAAGCACAGTTTGGTTTCTGAAGTGGGAGAAGTGCAATATTGTCCATTACAGAGTTCACAAAAATGGTTCCTGAAGCTCTTGACAAGAATGACTGTGTTACAGGAATATTCTTAGACTTATCCTTGGTGATTAACATTGTTGACCATAAAATACTACTAAATGAGTTAGATGCACAAGATGTACGAGAAGTAACAAACAAGTGTTTCCAGTCATAGTTGGCAAACAGGGTGCAGAAGACAGAGATAGTTCACACATACACTGGTGATAAAGTTTAGTAAAACAATTGCCAGATATGAAACATAAATATAGGTGTTCCTCAGATTAATGTGTGGGGTCAAATTATGTTCTTAATGCTATATCAAAGATTTTCCAGACAGTATAAGACAAGGCCGGACAGAAATTCTGCTTCGTGCAGAGCTGCTGCACATGTGGAACTTCCCGGTCACAGTGTGCAGACATGTAAACAGGGAAACCGAACTGTCACCACTCATTTTGTTTATGTCTCTAAGCACAGATGTCACTGGTTCAATTTGTCCACTAGCTGGGATACACTATATCTGAGCGCTCTTTGTGCATTTTTTCCAGTGCATAATGCAGTCATGGGAAGGTATCATGTTATTCCTTCACTGTATCAACAAGTGTCATGGCTCAAAAAGAAAACATAAAAACAAATGTTGCATAAATATGGTGGATTGGTTTTACCTTCACGTTAGGTACTTAAGAACCCTTCATGGCAAAGATATCAAACATGCATCTCAATAATTAAAGGATAATTTTTAAACATTTACACATACCTTGAGAAACTGGTTTTATACCAAATTTTTCAGATAACAATGTTCACCTACATAACATACAGCAGGTGGGACACAGTTAGTAAAGAACAATTTTAAACCAGGAAAAAAAAATCTGAAACATGTTTATTATTGGTGATGAGAAACAATGCTGTTAATGTTACACACAAAAGCATGATACATTGAATGCAAGTAGTCATGAAGATTTATGTCACTAATACTTAATCAAAACCTTGATTTATTGATCTTCTTTACAGAGAAAAAATCTTTCAAGCACTTTAGTATATCCAAACATGGACCTAATTCTTGCAGCTATGTGGTGTAGGTGTGGAAATTCTTGCTGTGGGGAGTTTTTGTATAATTCTTTCGTATTTTGTACTGCAACAAACTTGTTCTTCAGCCATGTATTGCACTGCAGGTCAATAAATTCCATCTGCACATGATTCGGAGCATCTTCAACTGATGCTGAAACCGGCCCTTCAGAGCAATGAATGATAGGAGGCACACTCACAACGTCTACAAATCATATTTGAAATACCTCCTTAATTTTTACAATTACTGACATGTACCTTTGAAATCAAGTTGTTTTGTGGACCAAACCAAGGGTACAGAAATTTCCAGCATCTTCAGACACAAGTTGGGTCTTCCAAAGAGCAAACTTACTTTCAAAAGTATTTACTTTTTCCAACATGTCAGAAATGAAATTATTTTCACCTTGCAGACTAACATTCAGGCTGTTCATTGAGACGTAATGTCAACGAGAAATGCAGAGGTCTGATATCGAACAAAGGAGTTCTTATTTCAGTTCATTCTTCCTCCTCATGTAAGAAATGTACTACAGCCAAAAATAAATGAAAATATTTTTTCAGCATTTTACCTCACCTGAGCCAGCATACTTCAGTATAATGGGGTATTTTGCCGTAGTCCTCTCCTAATTCCTCCCAGAACTGACAAAACTGGTGATATGTAAGCCCATGTTTCCAGACAGTTTACAGCTTGCACAACAAGTTGCATAACATTTTCTATCATTACTGATTTTGCACAAAGTGCCTCTAGAAGTAGAATGCAGTGAATTACATACAATGTCTCTTCTGTACATCCTAGCTTTTTGTGAATCAGTGTCACGAGTCTTCTCTGATGGCCTCGCACCACCAGTGCTACATCGATGGTCACTGAGACTAACCGATTCCAGTTCATACCACCAACATCAATTGCTTGCTTGACAGCTTGGAATAAGTTTACATCTGTTGTAGTCTCTTTCAAAGACATTAAGTCTAAAACAACCTCTGTTATACACAGAGAGTTATCAACTCTTGTACATATATCACTACCTGAGATGTATTTGTAAGAACTGTTGCTTCATCCAATGCAACAGAGAAAGCAACGAGGTCCTTAGCCTTATTTATTAACTGCCTGTGCACATCTCTGGCCATAACACTTTTACATCATCTCACTGTTTGTTGAAAGACTGATTTCTTGAAATCTGCTAACATTCTTGGGACACCAAGAATGAGAGCACTTGCCCGCGAAAGGCAAAGGTCCCGAGTTCGAGTCTCGGTCCGGGGCACAGTTTTAATCTGCCAGGAAGTTTCATTCTTGGGACACCAAAGTTCTGTAGCATGAATGAGAAAGTCTTTTACAAACTCCCCTTTGGAAAATGGTTTCCCAAAACTTGCTAATCTTAATACAATTTTGAAAGTTCCTTGTGGTGCAGATGTACTGCGATTGTCATTCTGGAAAACTTAAAAACAGTATGTTGTGCACCAAAATATATATGAATGTAACACAAGATGAAGTATTAATTATTGTGACTTGCATTAAAAACCTGTTGATGTGCCTCGTCCATTTTCTTAAGTGCACTTAATTTGGTTTGCCATTCTTCACTGTTCAGTACACTACACTCGTATTTATGAAATGAGCTGTACTGTGTTTCAATCATGAACTTGCACTGGTCGCCTATTAATTGGTGGCACGGAAAACACTATGAATTTTCACCTACTGCTGTAAAGAAGAATTGCAGTTCCCAATCAGGTTTCAATGACTGAGAATATAGATTTCCCATTCTTTGCAATACTCGCCATTTCTCAGTAGGCCCTATGTCTCATGTAAGGCTACAGTTAGCAGAGGAAAGCAAGAGTGGGTGTGATTTGGTTCCCCTGGTAGTGCATAGACAAGGAAGCAGAACCATCACCACTCATTTGGTATGTGCCTAATCACATTTGTGTCTGTTTTGCTTTGCCCTCTGGCTGAGATGTGTGCACCAGTGCCACACTTCCGCACTTTGACACTGTGTGCAGCATTTGGCCATGCCTGGTATAAGACAAGGAGAAAAAGTTGTCTTTGCTGATGACATGAACATCATAGTCACTGATGAAGAAACACCAGAACTCCTTTTTGAGAAAGCAAATGAAATTCTCAAACTTTTGCCAACTCACAGCATGGTGGTGAAGCAACCAGTAATGTATGATGCAGAAACAAGCAGAGTTGGTTGCAGTGTTGTAATTATTATTTATTTACCGATGAAGTGTTTTGGCTGATTTAGGCATCTTCAGATAGGCCTACACAAAAAATATCAATTTTGTTAGAAGTGGTAGGAACTCAATTTGAAAAATTGGAATTAGTTGCAAGAAATTATTACACAACTTACTTATACTAGGTGGCGTTAGGCACATGAGATAAGGAGCATACAAAACATCACAGGAAATAATTTGCCTCCATCAAATGCTTGTAAACTTTGTGTGGTGTCCCATAAATAAATAGAAATGAATCTAGCCTAAAACAAGTCAAACTCAGTAAACAACTTTGTCATAAAAATATAGTATGCATTATGACAAAGAAAAGAGGAAAACAAATTACCTTCTCTAGGCATGCAATATAGAAATGAATACAAGAAAGGACCAGGCCTACATACATCTGTTGTCACATAAACATGTTAAAAGTGGAGTTGCTCATGTTTGCTCTGCACAAATAGTACTGAGCACAGGAAGAAATGGAAATAGCTAAGAATGAAGAATGAATACATTGGTTATCACAAACATACATAATCCACATATGGTACTGATGATTGCTAAGGTTTGTGTGGCAAGTGTTTATAATGTGACATGATCTAGTGCATCTGTCGCTTACTTCTCACTTTATGTATACTCCTGTGTATACATAATTGATTAACCATAGACTTTACTCCGTATTTTTGAGATTATGGTCCATCAACCATTGCTGGCACTTGGCTCCATGAATCCTTTCATCTAAAAATTTTTAATATTTGGGAAGGCAGATGTTTTGATTTTTGTGCACCTCACATAGGCAGTGTTTGAAGCTCCTAATACTTAATGCTTCATCCTTGCTGTAGAACCAATTAACTCTTGTGTCCATCGTTGATAACTGTCAATACCATTTGGGGGTCCTTTATGCATTTTCACATCTATGGACTACAGCACAGAACTTTATTTATTTCTTTTTATCTTGTTATTTTGACCACCATCTGTAAAAAGAGTACCCACATTTTTTAATATGATTAGTTTCATATCAGTTGTATACAAGACTCACAATAGCTCTCATTATTTGCTAATTAATGATTTCCTATACCTGTAAATTAAATAATATTTCATAACTCACAGCTCACTGACACCGACTTCTATGAGTTGCATACATTTGGCGCACATTTTTCCGTGTTCCCATGTCCAGTACTATTTGTGTAGCTCAAATATGAGCAACTACACCTCCAACATGTTTACATGATGACAGGTCTACATAGGTCTCACTCTGTTTTGAATTCCTTGTACCACATTACTTGCCTCAACAAGGAAATCTGTTGTTTTTTGCTTTTCTATTTTATGGTGTGTAAAATATTTTTAAGACAAAGCCAGTCACCGAGTTTGACTATTTTTCAGCTATATTCCATACCATTTACTTATAGAACACCAAAAAATGTTTCTGAATATTTAACAAGGGTAATAATTTGCTGAGATGTATTGTATGCTCAGTATCCCATGTGCCTAACACCATCAGTAAGTTGTGTTACAATCTCTAGCTAGTAAGTCCATGTTTACAGAATAAGGTCACGCCACTTCTAATGAAATTTATATTTTTTGTGTAGGCAAATCTGAAGATGCCTGAATCAGGTGAAAGGCATCATCGGTATATAAATAATAACACGAATCTTGCAATCAAAGCTGTTTGTTTCTGCATTGAAACTTTTGAAGGTGTTTACAATTTGACAGTATGTAATAAATTAACATTGCACAGAAAAAAATAAGCACTCTGCATTTCGTCATAAAGAGGGAACACAATTCTGTCAGATTAAACATGGGTGATGAATTTATAAACTGCGTAACAAAACAGAGTTTTTAGGGATGAATATTGATTGTCCATTAACATGGAATGAACAAACAAAGATACTGGTGTAACAGACAATGTTTTGCAGCTACATAATATTTCGACTAGTTTTCAGCAATGAGATTTTTTTCCTGGGGATCAGAAGCACAAAACATGGATACAGTTTCTAAACAGTAGAATAGGGCCAGAAGTAGTAGTCAGGCTCATTGTAACTGCAGAAACAGGGCTGATTTAAGGCACAAGTGACAAGCTGCCACTTCAGGTGCCTTGCTGACAGGGGTATCACACCTGTAAGGTCCCTTCGGGTGCCAAGCTTAGAGGGGTGCCAGGGTTGCCCAAATGCAAGATTTATATGCTGGATGTATCAAAATTAGCAGAAAAAATGACATGGGTAGAAGTATACGAGGAAAAATGGGAGGAGTGGAAGGCATCAAATGGTAAGTTGCATGCATGAAAATGTTCTCTAACTGGCCCTTTGTAGATAATACATAAAAGTATTAGTCAGGCTCATTGTAAAGAGCTATTTAAAAAACTGGGTATCTTTACTGTACCAAGTGAGTACACCTATCAATCTGTTGTGCAGATCAGAGATAACTGTAAGAAGTGTTTCATTAATAGTATAGTGCATCACAGAACATAGACCTGTCATTATGTAAACATGTTGGAGGTATACTTGCACACACTCAAGCTACGCAAATTGTAATGGGCATGGGAAGACAGAAAAAAAGTGTGTGTGTGTGTGTGTGTGTGTGTGTGTGTGTGTGTGTGTGTGTGTGTGTGTGTGGCTAAACATGCCTTGGTGCACGGCCAGCACATCTTGGCACAGTGTTACACCGTCCAGGTTATCTAGATACTTCCCACCAACACCAACCTATCCGAACTCCTCCGGAGATGGGAACTTGCTCTTCAATATATCCTTTCTTCCTGTTACCTACCAGGCCTCAATCTCCGCTAATTTCATGTTGCCGCCACTCATACCTCACCTGTCATTCAACATCAACTTTGCCTCTGCACTTCCGCCTCGACTGACATCTCTGCCCAAACTCTTTGTCTTTAAATATGTCTGCTTGTGTCTGTATATGTGTGGATGGATATGTGTGTGTGTGTGTGTGTGTGTGTGTGTGCGCGCGCGAGTGTATACCTGTCCTTTTTTCCCCCTAAGGTAAGTCTTTCCGCTCCCGGGATTGGAATGACTCCTTACCCTCGCCCTTAAAACCCACATCCTTTCGTCTTTCCCTCTCCTTCCCTCTTTCCTGATGAGGCAACAGTTTGTTACGAAAGCTGAATTTTGTGTGTATGATTGTGTGTCTATCGACGTGCCAGCGCTTTCGTTTGGTAAGTCACATCATCTTTGTTTTTAGATATATTTTTCCCATGTGGAATGTTTCCCTCTATTAATTATATATATAGACACACACACACACACACACACACACACACACACACACACAGAGATGATGTGACTTACCAAACGAAAGCGCTGGCGGGTCGATACACACACAAACAAACACAAACATACAGACAAAATTCAAGCTTTCGCAACAAACTGTTGCCTCATCAGGAAAGAGGGAAGGAGAGGAAAAGACGAAAGGATGTGGGTTTTAAGGGAGAGGGTAAGGAGTCATTCCAATCCCGGGAGCAAAAAGACTTACCTTGGGGGAAAAAAGGACGGGTATACACTCGCACACACACACATATCCATCCACACATATACAGACACAAGCAGACATATTTAAAGACAAAGAGTTTGGGCAGAGACGTCAGTCGAGGCAGAAGTGCAGAGGCAAAGATGCTGTTGAATGACAGGTGAGGTATGAGTGGCAGCAACTTGAAATTAGCGGAGATTGAGGCCTGGTGGGTAACGGGAAGAGAGGATATATTGAAGAGCAAGTTCCCATCTCCAGAGTTCGGATAGGTTGGTGTTGGTGGGAAGTATCCAGATAACCTGGACGGTGTAACACTGTGCCGAGATGTGCTGGCTGTACACCAAGGCATGTTTAGCCACAGGGTGATCCTCATTACCAACAAACACCGTCTGCCTGTGTCCATTCATGCAAATGGACAGTTTGTTGCTGGGTATTCCCACATAGAATGCATCACAGTGTAGGCAGGTCAGTTGGTAAATCATGTGGGTGCTTTCACACGTGGCTCTGCCTTTGATCGTGTACATCTTCCGGGTTACAGGACTGGAGTAGGTGGTGGTGGGAGGGTGCATGGGACAGGTTTTACACCGGGGGTGGTTACAAGGATAGGAGCCAAAGGGTAGGGAAGGTGGTTTGGGGATTTCATAGGGATGAACTAACAGGTTACGAAGGTTAGGTGGACGGCAGAAAGACACTCTTGGTGGAGTGGGGAGGATTTCATGAAGGATGGATCTCATTTCAGGGCAGGATTTGAGGAAGTCGTATCCCTGCTGGAGAGCCACATTCAGAGTCTGGTCCAGTCCCGGAAAGTGTCCTGTCACAAGTGGGGCACTTTTGTGGTTCTTCTGTGGGAGATTCTGGGTTTGAGGGGATGAGGAAGTGGCTCTGATTATTTGCTTCTGTACCAGGTCGGGAGGGTAGTTACGGGATGCGAAAGCTGTTGTCAGGTTGTTGGTGTAATGGTTCAGGGATTCTGGACTGGAGCAGATTCGTTTGCCACGAAGACCTAGGCTGTAGGGAAGGGACCGTTTGATGTGGAATGGGTGGCAGCTGTCATAATGGAGGTACTGTTGCTTGTTGGTGGGTTTGATGTGGACGGACGTGTGAAGCTGGCCATTGGACAGATGGAGGTCAACATCAAGGAAAGTGGCGTGGGATTTGGAGTAGGACCAGGTGAATCTGATGGAACCAAAGGAGTTGAGGTTGGAGAGGAAATTCTGGAGTAGTCCAGATCATGAAGATGTCATCAATAAATCTGTACCAAACTTTGGGTTGGCAGGCCTGGGTAACCAAGAAGGCTTCCTCTAGGCAACCCATGAATAGGTTGGCGTACGAGGGGGCCATCCTGGCACCCATGGCTGTTCCCTTTAATTGTTGGTATGTCTGGCCTTCAAAAGTGAAGAAGTTGTGGGTTAGGATGAAGCTGGCTAAGGTAATGAGGAAAGAGGTTTTATGTAGGGTGGCAGGTGATCAGCGTGAAAGGAAATGCTCCATCGCAGCGAGGCCCTGGACGTGCGGAATATTTGTGTATAAGGAAGTGGCATCAATGGTTACAAGGATGGTTTCCGGGGTAACAGAATGGGTAAGGATTCCAGGCGTTCGAGAAAGTGGTTGGTGTCTTTGATGAAGGATGGGAGACTGCATGTAATGGGTTGAAGGTGTTGATCTACGTAGGCAGAGATACGTTCTGTGGGGGCTTTGTAACCAGCTACAGTGGGGCGGCTGGGATGATTGGGTTTGTGAATTTTGGGAAGAAGGTAGAAGGTAGGGGTGCGGGGTGTCGGTTGGGTCAGGAGGTTGATGGAGTCAGGTGAAAGGTTTTGCAGGGGGCCTAAGGTTCTGAGGATTCCTTGAAGCTCCGCCTGGACATCGGGAATGGGATTACCTTGGCAAACTTTGTATGTGGTGTTGTCTGAAAGCTGACGCAGTCCCTCAGCCACATACTCCCGACGATCAAGTACCACGGTCGTGGAACCCTTGTCCGCCGGAAGAATGACGATGGATCGGTCAGCCTTCAGATCACGGATAGCCTGGGCTTCAGCAGTGGTGATGTTGGGAGTAGGATTAAGGTTTTTTAAGAACGATTGAGATGCAAGGCTGGAAGGCAGAAATTCCTGGAAGGTTTGGAGAGGGTGATTTTGTGGAAGAGGAGGTGGGTCCCGCTGCGACGGAGGACGGAACTGTTACAGGCAGGGTTCAATTTGGATAGTGTCCTGGGAAGTTGGATCATTAGGAGTAGGATTAGGATCATTTTTCTTCGTGGCAAAGTGATATATATATGTAAAACAAAGAAGTTGCGACTTACCAAACGAAAGCGCTGGCAGGTTGATAGACACACAAACAAACACACAAAATTCAAGCTTCTGCAACCAACGGTTGCTTCATCAGGAAAGAGGGAAGGAGAGGGAAAGACAAAAGGATGTGGGTTTTAAGGGAGAGGGTAAGGAGTCATTCCAATCCCGGGAGTGGAAAGACTTACCTTAGGGGTAAAAAAGGACAGGTATACACTCGCGCACACACACCCATATCCAACCGCACATACACAGACACAAGCAGTTATATTCTGCTTGTGTCTGTGTATGTGCGGTTGGAATAAAATTGTATAATAAATTACCCAAGGATATGAAAAAGATTACTGAGTAAAATATGTATGTTTAAATAGGTAGCTAAAACAATATTCATCAATATGCACACTACATAATTAAATATTATTTAAAAGATTCAGAAAAGTGGTTAATAATAAAAGGGGATAATTTAAGGTCTTGTCATATTACAGTACTATAATCCTTTTGCAGGAAAATCTTGAGCCAAGATCTACAGTGCATGATAGTACTGGCTTAGTTTTGGAATGAGGGGAGGGCATGAAGATATGCATGGAAAATAGTGGCATGCTTCCAGATCTGGAGTAGCTTTCCAAAAGGAATGAATTTAATGGCAAGGGCAGAGCACCAAGCTCATGGTTCCAGATTCATCAGATGGTGTCTTTGTGTGCAAAACTGTGGTAAAATAAAAAGAAAGTGGATAGGGATCAACCAGATGAGACAGTGCAGTTTTTAAGATGCTGATATATTCATGAGGATGGTGTTTTCTTTGTCCAGTCATCCTGATTTTAGCTTTCCATGGTTTTATTTTAAGCCATTTGTTGTCACTATATTATGGTGAATAATCCAGAATCATTGTAAGTTCATCACCAGATGAATAAAATAAATAAATTTCACTTAGGAAGGGACATTGGTGTATCTCTCTCTCTCTCTCTCTCTCTCTCTCTCTCTCTCTCTCTCTCTCTCATGTTTTTAATAAATAAAGATATATTATATATTATTGTTTTGTAACATATTCTACATCCTGGAGCTTCTCCTCAAAAAAAAAAAAAATTACATATAAACTAATAGTACACTACACCAAAGAATTACCTGTTATACTATAATCAATACACAACATGAAAGCTCTAGTTGGTTTCTGAAGTGGGAGATCGAATCATGCTGGGACAATCACAAATTCTAAACCCAAATATCTTAAGGGGATCACCAAGTATCTTAATCATGGCTGAAAATTAGACAAAAAATAAGCAAGCCAGTGATAACACCTGACATATTTAAAAATGGCACAGAGCCTATCACTCTTACAACACAGTATGAGGAACAAAATCCACCCCAGAAAAACCTGGTGAAATAAAATTCATGCTACTCAGCTAATTACCATAATGACCACAATATTCTCAGCTAAAAATATTTACACAGTCACTGTCATTCATTAACAGAGAAACTGAGGGAGAGGAAGAAAAAGGTCTCCAACTTCAGAACAAAATAATTTTAATTCACAGCCTAATCCAACAGTCATTTCCACAACTCACAAATACAAAATCTGCCACTCTATATATTCACACTGAAACCCTCTAGGATACAGCAGTTCCGTGTATGCTCTTAGAATCTCACCTTCTTTCCACTGTGCTTTTTCCATGGTAGACATGAACTTTTGAAATATAAATCTCCATGCACAAGGTATATATTGATATCTTTATCAGTAGAGAGACACCATTTAGTTATGCGTAGTCTCTTCAAACTCCCTACTAATACTGTACAACAATATATACAAATTCTCTCACGGCCTCTTTGGAATCATGTGCCAGGCATAGTGCAGTACCCCTCATACTATACTTCCTTGGGCTCATATACATTTAAGTTGAGAACTTTTAACGATTACTCACCATTTTCCTCGACAGCCTTTTTCTTGCAAATAACAAATAATCCCTAGCACATCATTTTGAGCTGAATTGTTCAACAGGAAAAAAGTGCACTCCCCAAATTGCACAAACATATGTGGTCAGACGGTATGCAGATTTCCTGTTTGAAAATTTCAATACCCATCTCCCTTTTCTGATATCATGTTGGGTTTCACTGTAAAGCCCACCCTGATTCAAATCAGTATAATACATAAAATTACCCTCCGTAAACTATACTTCCTACTCCACCTGTCTATTCATTGTAATACTTATTCCCAACTAACATAAGATACAAAGTTAGACACAATGACTCATAAATCATAAAGTAACATGAAACCTTTTTACCTATTCCCCAGATCAATTAGCTCATTATTGCTTACCACATGATAATGGGCACCTGTAAAAATTTATCTGGAGGAGGGAGGGTGTGGTTGTGGTGGTAATGGGAGTGGGGCTGGCGCAAGACTCAAATTTGCCATTTTTTTACGTAAATGAATTTGTCAGTTTTTATATGTGTCACTCTACAAGAACTAAACTGTATTGGTACATACTACAACTGACAAAATGACATGTTTATCAGAAACATGAGAAATCACTTCTAAAAGTGCATGAATAAAAACTCGTACTCCAAGTTACAAGGGGCGAGGGGGAAGTGCCCTCTCTTGCCTGCCACACACCTTCTGAATGCCTATACATAGAGCAGCAGAAGGCATGGACACTACAAATGGGAAAATATAAGCAGCACTAATGTCACCAGTGACCTTCCAATACTTGTTATACATTTGTCCAAATATCATAATGTGGTGGACCCTAAACAATAATTGTTCTGTTCACTACCAGTTAAATATGGCTTCAAATCAATTATCTTCACTAACCTTCTTAGACTGAAGATACACCAAACCTAAATACATTATGATGAGATTTAGTGACTACAATGCCTATACACTAATCACTATTTCTTCACTGAACAGACATTCTCCACAATTTATCCTTTGTCTTTACTGATATTTGCTTCACTAAATGAAAACTAGTAAGTTTGGCCTAGTTGTTATACCTCTTCTTCTGCTCTTCAGATTTTTATTCCATCCTTTCCTTTGCCAATCTGTTCTTTTCTTACAATCACAAACTCCACCTCATCCTTAACTACATTGCTCACAAGGGAACCTCCCCATCGCACCCCCCTCAGATTTAGTTATAAGTTGGCACAGTGGATAGGCCTTGAAAAACTAAGCACGGAAGAAGTTGTGTGGAACTATGAAAAAATAAGCAAAATATACAAACTGAGTAGTCCATGTTGAAGATAAGCAAAATCACGGAGAATGTGAGCTCAGGAGCGCCGTGGTCCCGTGGTTAGCGTGAGTGGCTGCGGAATAAGAGGTCCTCGGTTCAAATCATCGTTCGGCTGAAAAATTTTCCTTCTTCATTTTCGCAAAATTATGATCTGTCCGTTCGTTCATTGACGTCTCTTTTCACTGTAATAAGCTTAGTGTCCCCCCCCCCCCCCCCCCCCCCATGAACCATGGACCTTGCCGTTGGTGGGGAGGCTTGCGTGCCTCAGCGATACAGATAGCCGTACCGTAGGTGCAACCACAACGGAGGGGTATCTGTTGAGAGGCCAGACAAACGTGTGGTTCCTGAAGAGGGGCAGCAGCCTTTTCAGTAGTTGCAAGGGCAACAGTCTGGATGATTGACTGATCTGGCCTTGTAACAATAACCGAAACGGCCTTGCCGTGCCGGTACTGCGAACGGCTGAAAGCAAGGGGAAACTACAGCCGTAATTTTTCCCGAGGGCATGCAGCTTTACTGTATGATTACATGATGATGGCGTCCTCTTGGGTAAAATATTCCGGAGGTAAAATAGTCCCCCATTCGGATCTCCGGGCGGGGACTACTCAAGAGGATGTCGTTATCAGGAGAAAGAAAACTGGCGTTCTACGGATCGGAGCGTGGAATGTCAGATCCCTTAATCGGGCAGGTAGGTTAGAAAATTTAAAAAGGGAAATGGATAGGTTGAAGTTAGATATTGTGGGAATTAGTGAAGTTCGGTGGCAGGAGGAACAAGACTTCTGGTCAGGTGACTACAGGGTTATAAACACAAAATCAAATAGGGGTAATGCAGGAGTAGGTTTAATAATGAATAGGAAAATAGGAATGCGGGTAAGCTACTACAAACAGCATAGTGAACGCATTATTGTGGCCAAGATAGATACGAAGCCCACACCTACTACAGTAGTACAAGTTTATATGCCAACTAGCTCTGCAGATGACGAAGACATTGAAGAAATGTATGATGAAATAAAAGAAATTATTCAGATTGTGAAGGGAAACGAAAATTTAATAGTCATGGGTGACTGGAATTCGAGTGTAGGAAAAGGGAGAGAAGGAAACATAGTAGGTGAATATGGATTGGGGGACAGAAATGAAAGAGGAAGCCGCCTGGTAGAATTTTGCACAGAGCACAACATAATCATAACTAACACTTGGTTTAAGAATCATGAAAGAAGGTTGTATACATGGAAGAACCCTGGAGATACTAAAAGGTATCAGATAGATTATATAATGGTAAGACAGAGATTTAGGAACCAGGTTTTAAATTGTAAGACATTTCCAGGGGCAGATGTGGACTCTGACCACAATCTATTGGTTATGACCTGTAGATTAAAACTGAAGAAACTGCAAAAAGGTGGGAATTTAAGGAGATGGGACCTGGATAAACTGAAAGAACCAGAGGTGGTACAGAGATTCAGGGAGAGCATAAGGGAGCAATTGACAGGAATGGGGGAAAGAAATACAGTAGAAGAAGAATGGGTAGCTTTGAGGGATGAAGTAGTGAAGGCAGCAGAGGATCAAGTAGGTAAAAAGACGAGGGCTAGTAGAAATCCTTGGGTAACAGAAGAAATATTGAATTTAATTGATGAAAGGAGAAAATATAAAAATGCAGTAAGTGAAACAGGCAAAAAGGAATACAAACGTATCAAAAATGAGATCGACAGGAAGTGCAAAATGGCTAAGCAGGGATGGCTAGAGGACAAATGTAAGGATGTAGAGGCCTATCTAACTAGGGGTAATATAGATACCGCCTACAGGAAAATTAAAGAGACCTTTGGAGATAAGAGAACGACTTGTATGAATATCAAGAGCTCAGATGGAAACCCAGTTCTAAGCAAAGAAGGGAAAGCAGAAAGGTGGAAGGAGTATATAGAGGGTCTATACAAGGGCGATGTACTTGAGGACAATATTATGGAAATGGAAGAGGATGTAGATGAAGATGAAATGGGAGATATGATACTGCGTGAAGAGTTTGACAGAGCACTGAAAGACCTGAGTCGAAACAAAGCCCCCGGAGTAGACAATATTCCATTGGAACTACTGACGGCCGTGGGAGAGCCAGTCCTGACAAAACTCTACCATCTGGTGAGGAAGATGTATGAGACAGGCGAAATACCCTCAGACTTCAAGAAGAATATAATAATTCCAATCCCAAAGAAAGCAGGTGTTGACAGATGTGAAAATTACCGAACTATCAGCTTAATAAGTCACAGCTGCAAAATACTAACACGAATTCTTTACAGACGAATGGAAAAACTAGTAGAAGCCAACCTCGGGGAAGATCAGTTTGGATTCCGTAGAAACACTGGAACACGTGAGGCAATACTGACCTTACGACTTATCTTAGAAGAAAGATTAAGGAAAGGCAAACCTGCATTTGTAGACTTAGAGAAAGCTTTCGACAATGTTGACTGGAATACTCTCTTTCAAATTCTAAAGGTGGCAGGGGTAAAATACAGGGAGCGAAAGGCTATTTACAATTTGTACAGAAACCAGATGGCAGTTATGAGTGTCGAGGGACATGAAAGGGAAGCAGTGGTTGGGAAGGGAGTAAGACAGGGTTGTAGCCTCTCCCCGATGTTGTTCAATCTGTATATTGAGCAAGCAGTAAAGGAAACAAAAGAAAAATTCGGAGTAGGTATTAAAATTCATGGAGAAGAAATAAAAACTTTGAGGTTCGCCGATGACATTGTAATTCTGTCCGAGACAGCAAAGGACTTGGAAGAGCAGTTGAATGGAATGGACAGTGTCTTGAAAGGAGGGTATAAGATGAACATCAACAAAAGCAAAACAAGGATAATGGAATGTAGCCTAATTAAGTCGGGTGATGCTGAGGGAATTAGATTAGGAAATGAGGCACTTAAAGTAGTAAAGGAGTTTTGCTATTTGGGGAGCAAAATAACTGATGATGGTCGAAGTAGAGAGGATATAAAATGTAGACTGGCAATGGCAAGGAAAGCGTTTCTGAAGAAGAGAAATTTGTTAACATCCAGTATTGATTTAAGTGTCAGGAAGTCATTTCTGAAAGTATTCGTATGGAGTGTAGCCATGTATGGAAGTGAAACATGGACGATAAATAGTTTGGACAAGAAGAGAATAGAAGCTTTCGAAATGTGGTGCTACAGAAGAATGCTGAAGATTAGATGGGTAGATCACATAACTAATGAGGAAGTATTGAATAGGATTGGGGAGAAGAGAAGTTTGTGGCACAACTTGACCAGAAGAAGGGATCGGTTGGTAGGACATGTTCTGAGGCATCAAGGGATCACCAATTTAGTATTGGAGGGCAGCGTGGAGGGTAAAAATCGTAGAGGGAGACCAAGAGATGAATGCACTAAGCAGATTCAGAAGGATGTAGGTTGCAGTAGGTACTGGGAGATGAAAAAGCTTGCACAGGATAGAGTAGCATGGAGAGCTGCATCAAACCAGTCTCAGGACTGAAGACCACAACAACAACAACAAGCTTAGTGTCTTGTGTTTTTCGACCGCACCGCAAAACCGTGCGATTAGTCGATGAAAGGACGTGCCTCTCCAATGGGAACCGAAAACATTTGATCGCAAGGTCATAGGTCAACCGATTCCTCCACAGGAAAACACGTCTGATATATTCTATACGACACTGGTGACGGCATATGCGTCACATGACAGGAATCTGTTGTCGACCCACCTAACTTGTACACTTGGCGAATGGGTACAAAAATTCTTCTACCTTGCCCGATTTAGGTTTTCTTGTGGATGTGATAATCACTCCCAAAAAAGTGATGAAAACACAAGCGTTTGTCACATAAACTGAAAATAAAAAGTTAAACTTTTTAACTGAGGGAAGGCTTGAACCAAGGACCTCTTAATCCGCAGCTGTTCACGCTAACCACGGGACCACGGCACTCTGGCTGTTGCTTTTTCCATGTTGTTGCCTATCTTGCGAATGGTCTATTCAGGTTGTATATTTTGCTTATTTTTTCATAGTTTCACACAACTTCTTCCTGTTTTCTCGATTGATCTGTGTTCAGTTTTTCAAGGCCTATCCACTGTGCCAACTTATAACTAAATCTGAGGGGGGTGCGATGGGGAGGTTCCCTTGTCAGTATTTTCTCTAAAATTAACTCACATGGTATGAAGCCTCTAGCATTATGTGAAAAGTTGCTGAGAATCTTTTCAAACACCACGATATATATTACCGAAGATGAATGCTTCCTGTAACAGTCTGTTCTGCACGGACAATTTAACTCCTTCATAAACCATTCACTCATGTTACCTAGTAAAAATTGGTGATATTCTAACGTTCCTGATATTATTTTAGGTTCTGGCCACTAAAAACTATTGTCACACATACTTTTGTAGCGTGTTTTCTAAACCCAAAATAGTAGTTTTTGGCTTCCAACAGGTTGTCCAAATGATTTATTCAGAATCCCAGATTTGGCTGGATGCTCAGATACTGCCTCTATAACACCTGCATCAGGCACCTCCCCAAAATTAAACATGGATTGCTACCCCTTGTCGTTCTAAGGCATCTGTAGGATGTCCCAATAAACTTATAAAAATTCCCCAATGTACGCTGAGGCATGTGGCTAAAACCTCAAATTAAGAAAGGCACTTTTGACAGTAATATTTCTAAACAAATGGTTTAACTTCACGTCAGTTACCCTTCTGCTGAACCCAGTTTAAATGTTCTTTAAGTACTTTACTCGTCTCTACAGGCTGCACTGCTTGCCCAGTTTTGAACAGTTAATTTGACAATCAGTGCATACTTTCTTCATTTGTGTTTTACAGTGCTCTTTGAATAACTGCATTTAATTATCACACTCATTTTCCAGCATTCTGACATCTCATTTTCAGATATCTTCTAAAGATTGCATTCTATTTTCAAACTGTAGAAATTGCTGTTCAAGTTGACCTGTACTTTGACTAAACTCAGTTATCAAATATGTGAGTTGCTTTCCACTTCTGTGATACATGGCTAAAGTGTGACAGCCGCCAACCCCACACTCCCCCCAATACTGATTGGTGAGACAAGACTGATCTGTGGTGTCTGTAGTGTAGCGAACAGCATAAGTTATGGTTGTGAGATGAGAAAGGCAAAAAATGAGAATGCAAAGTAACGGTTGTAGTACCGTAAGGTAGTGAACTAATTCGCATAATATTAAATTTCTGGTTACTTTTTCTCAACGTTTGTACTACAGTAACACAAACTTTTTTCTGTCCTCTTTCCAGTTTCTCATTGTATATTTCCATGTTCGCTCCATATAAAATACTACCGGCACCAATATTTCCTTCTCCCTGCTGTGACACAGACTGAACACTTTATTCCAACATGGTACCATGTGAATGGTCTGCCTTGGAATCACACTGTTAGGCCTACCCTTAATACTCAGCTTTCTTCCTGTACTTAAATACGATGCCGATATTTATCCGTTTCAATTAATCAGTTTATCTTTTTACATTAGACAACAGCACGATTACCGGTATTACACAAACAGTAAGGGGTAGCTACAAAACTAATAGTTCTGATTCTCACCTCTATGTCCTACTGAGAACTGTCCTTTTCCTTTGGTTTCCTGTTAACGATTATTGCCGTTAGTTGTCGACCACTTTGATAGCTGCGTGCCCTTCTACAATCTTCAATTGTTCAGTTTTCCCTGGAAAATTGTGCACGGGTGGTGATTGGGTTCATCGCAGGTTAAACACACACACACACACACACACACACACACTTCAGCACGTTTTGTTTTGTTCACTGGTATAAGTGTCTGTAAGTTTTATTTTCTAGTGACGACATTTATTTACCTGGCATCTTTTGAGTTGCTGTGCTAGTTGCATCTCGTTTGTCTTCATGTGGGACTGCTGCATCACTTAGTAACGCTGAATAGTCTAATATATTCTTGTTTAGTTGGAGCTGGTTGTTGCAATTCCAATAGTATACAAATATTTTGTTCCTTGACAGTTTTTTGTAAAATCCGACATTCATCCTCTTCCGTTGGCCCGCAACAGAACAATCATTATTATAGACAGTCAGATATTTACACACATGTAATTTGAGAGTTTTTTGTTCCACATTGGCATATTCCAGTAAGAAAATGTAATCAATCCATAGAGTAGGAATATCCATGGAGTGAGCATTCGGAAGTACAGAATAGGATTTTTTTTCGCGACACAAGGGCCCCACTCACGCACCAATTGATCAGCCGACAGTCCAACATATCTTACATGTATAGGCTTGTTAGGCTGATTACATTCGCTCCGATATCGATGGATTCCGCCTACGACCGACATCAGCCGGAGACGGTCGACCTTTTCAAATCAGTATTCCACTACGTGCGCAGTCGCACTATAGGTGAAGGTATAGTGTGTGTTAGCTCCGCAAATGTGAACAAAAACAGTGGTAATAAGTGTGCAAAATGTAAAAAACAAAACATTTACAGTGAAGAGAAATGTGTTACATGCCATGTGATTGTAAAAATATCAGAAGAAAGGATGGGAAAATCGACAAATTTCGTTAACGCAATCGCGAGTATAGCGTCCACATCGTCTTCCGGTCAACCTCGTGGTGAACATTATCGTGTATACTCAGACAAATGCTACTGCAACAAGCGAGCGGCGAAAGGTATTATGTGTGTTAAATGCAAAACTTTACACCATTACAGTTGTGCAAGTGCTAATCCGAAACAAAAATTCCGGGCTTGTCGGGAATGTTATGTAGACGACATTGAAAAAAAATTGATCAGTGCAGAATGCAACGTTGCTAACAGATCGGCATTTTAAACCGTAAATTGAGGCCTTAACACAAGAAGACCTACAGCCTGATATATTAAAGTATAAAAGCGAACTGCAAGAAGCAAAAATAATAAGAAGTTCATTAACTAACGAACTACAAAGACAGGCCTCACATAGAAAACACGCAGAGATCGAGGAATTTCAACAGAAAATGCATACCAGCGAAGCGAAAATCTGCGCCCAAGTGAAATATTTGTCTCCAAGAATAAATAATAAAACTTCACGAAATCTCTCTGAGTTAAATATCTACTCAGATAGCCACGGACGCTGACTGGCGGAAGTACTACGAAACCATTACGATCTGAAAGTATGCAGTCTTGTGAAACCAGGAGCATCAATGCGGGAAATTATTAGGGACGTTTTACTGGACAAACAAGACAGCAAAAATCGTCATGTTGTATCAATTGGAGGAGCAAATGACGTGTATTGTAACGAATTAGCTAACGCTATTATCAGTCTCAAAAGTGCCCTCAGTTCGATAGAAAACCAAAAAGTAACTGTTATTGGTGGGCTATACCACATAGGCATGACCTCATATCTGCTTCATGTGTGAACGCCGAAATTAAGGAAGCAAATAAACAGATACAAACAGCGTGTAAAGTGTACCCAAACATAAGATTTCTATCAGTCGATTTCTTGGATAGATGCAGCTTTACAAAACATGGCATGCGCGTGAATAGAAGAGGCAAGTCATCTCTGTGCAAAGCAATTTACGAAACGTTAGAACCATATAAAAAACAAAGTATCTATGAGTCAGTACCCGCCATTGTAATGAACTACCAATACATTACTGGAAGCAACCATGGACGAAGTGAATCTGTCTTGGAGACAACAACTAAAGCAGCTGCAGAACCACAAATTGCTACAGCATCACGATCAAATTCAGTAACAACTGCAGCACCAGCAAAACCAGCAACATCTGAACCAGCTCAAGCAACAAGACCAATAACAGCAGCAGCACAAGCAACAGAAGCAGAAATGGTGTCAACAACTGTAGCAGTTCCACTACAGTCACTGGCAGAAAAGAGGAAGCAAACCACAGGCATCATCAATTACAGGGCAAAACCAACAGATACTACAACAACAGATCCACCACCAACAGAAATAGTGCCAATAAAAGAATCAAAGGCAGCAACAGCATGAAGAATCCTGTCAGCACCACCACCACATCCACTACCACCACATCCACTACCCCCACCACCACCTCCGGCCACAGAAGCACCAGCAGCAACAACAGCAGCAGCAACTGAACCAACAACAACAGTAGCAGCAGCAACAAAACCATCAACAACAGTTGCAGCAACACAACACTGCCTAAGGAGGAGTCAAAGACAAGGTACATCTACATCATTAAATAAGGATTTTTTATGGCTTCACACAAAGAAATGGAAAAGATTGTGACAAATAAGCAAGAAAATTTGCAGATAAGTCACAACTACTATGGAAAAAGCAGCACATTACCAGGTAATGATAAAAGAAAAAATAATTGCAAAACAGTCAGGATAATGTGTCAGAATATTCAATGCCTCAGAAACAAAGCACTAGATCTAGAAGTAGCTTTAAATAATCTTGCTGATGTCTCTTGTATTTGTTTATCTGAACACTGGTGCAAGGCTAGTGAATTAAGTCTCATAAATATAAGCAAGTTTAATTTAGCAACACATTATTGCCGAAGTGTTTTTAAAAATGGTGGGGTATGCATTTACTCTAGAGTAGGATTGCAGTTCAAAGTGAAAACAGAATTGGACCATCTAAATATAGAAAAACATTTTGAATCATGTACCATAGAATTAAAAACTGAGGATAAGAGTGAAAAACTAGTTGTCATAACAGTATATAGATCTCCACTGGGTGACAAAAACATTCTTCAAAAAAATAGAAGCAGAATTAAACACTTTTTATAGTAATGAAGTGAAATTCTTTTTATGTGGAGATTTTAATATTAACCTGTTAACTGAAAGTCATGAAAAAAGACAGCTTTTGAGTATACTCAGCAGCTTCCACATGAAACCACTCTTTACAGATGCCACCAGAATAACAGAACTGTCATCTTCTCTTTTAGACAATATTTTATCAAATATGGAGAATGGTATCACTGAGCCACTAAACATAAACTTAGGTCTTTTGGATCGCAATACACTATTAACATACATAAATTACTCTATCCCCAAGGCAGTAAATTATAAGTGGGGATACAAAAGGCACTTCTATACAGAAAAAGTAAATACTTTCATCCAGTTGTTAGCTAATGAAACCTGGGAAGATGTCTTTGCACAAACAACAACCGAGGAAAGTTTCAATGCTTTTTCTAGTACATTCATGCCTCTATTTGAGATGTGTTTCCCAAAAAAGCTCACAAAGATCAATGTCATGCCTAGGAACACAAGCCAGTGGATAACACCTGCTATTAGAGTATCTAATCAAACACTAAAACATATCAGTCAACTCAAAAAAGATAACCAAGATGAACACTTCACAGATTATGTTAAGACATACAAGAAAATTTACAGGAAGGTGATAAAAAAGCCAAGACAGGGCACAATGACAGTGTAATTGCTGGGTCAGCAAACAAATCGAAAGCTATATGGAACGTAGTAAAAAAAGAAATAGGCCCAAGCAAAAATGTTAGAAATCCAGATGACTTTGTTTTAAAAGATGATCAATGTGTGCTAGTCAGAAATCGTACTTTAGCGAATTACATTAATGACTACTTCATAAATAGTCCAATCAATCTGCATAAAAATTGTTCTAAGATTAGTAGAACATCAATCCCAGAAGAACAAAGTGTTAATTCATTATTGCTACCTCCCACAAACAAATTGGAAGTTAATCGAATAATAAAAACAATGAAGAATAAAATGTCCTCAGGGATTGACGAGATACCTTGCTCAGTCATGATGAGATGTGCTAGTGTCATATCAGACCCACTCTCACACATCATAAACATATCATTTTCAGAAGGTGTCTTTCCACAACGATTAAAATTTGCAAAAGTAAAACCATTGTATAAAAAGGGCAATATACATGAAGTGGGAAACTATAGACCAATAGCTTTATTATCGGTATTTTCAAAAGTAATAGAGACAGTCATGAAAAACAGAATTACAAATTACCTCGAGAAATTCAATCTATTGTCTGTAAACCAACACGGCTTTCGCAAAGGAATGAGTACAGAGTCATCCATCACCAAATTCATTGAAAATATTGTAACGGGGCTAGATAAGAACAACAGTACAATAGGAATAAATTTGGACCTCTCAAAGGCATTCGATACTGTCCAACATGATATCCTACTAGACAAATTAGAATATGTCGGTATACGAGGAGTAGCTAAAAAGTGGTTTCAGTCATATCTCCATAATAGGAAACAGGTAGTAGAAATTGCAACAACAAACAGTAAAAACCAAAGTATTGTTTACAGATCGGATATTCAGACTGTGCCAATAGGGGTACCGCAGGGGAGTGTTCTAGGACCTCTACTATTTCTTCGTTACATAAATGATATCAAGATTACAGTAAATGGTACTCATATAACCCTGTTTGCGGATGACACAAACATTGTAGTAACTGACATAAACCGGGTATTGCCAACATCTGCAACCAGAGTTATACAATATTTGCAAAATTGGTTTGAAGTGAACAAATTAACCATAAATATCTCTAAAACTAATTATATCCATTACAGGAAAGCAAAGCCACACTCTGATCTAGATCTCAGAATACAAAATAAAGAAATTGTGAGAGTTGCTACCACAAAATTCTTAGATGTACATATAGATGAAAATGTAGACTGGAAATCCCATAACCTGTATCTCTCGCATTAAGTTAAGCTCTGCTTGCTTTGCTTTATGCGTTATTAGCTTTGTATGTAGTAGGGAATGTAGCAGAGCTGTTTACTTTGCTTATATACATTCTGCTATTACCTATGGCCTCATCTTCTGGGGTCATAGTAAGAAAAATCTCAAAACCATCTTCACTCTACAAAAACGAGCTGTTAGAATAATTACCAACAGTTCAAGGCTAACTCCTTCAAAGCAATTATTTAAACAGCTGAATATTCTACCCCAACCATGCCTCTATATACAGAAAAGCGCAATTAATGTAAAACAAAATATTAACAATTTCCAATCCAACTCGGATCTACATACTTACAACACAAGAAAGTGCATTGACATTCATATAAAAAGAGTTAACAAGGCTTTGGCGCAGAAACAAACAAACATACAAGGAAGCAGATTGTATAATAAACTACCGGTAAAGATAAAAGAAATAAAAAAAAATGTCTTCATTTAAAGAAGCAGTATTCAAATTTTTAATGACCAACTGCTATTATAGTGTAAAAGAATACCTGGAATAGCTTTATACTAAACAATTATATTTATGTACTCTGTGCCAATAGTGATTTTTATCTGACTGTTGCTATGATCTAAATAAATAATATGTACAAAAGTGCTAGAATTGTATGTGTTATATCTAAATATCAACTGTGCATTCCATGTAAAAAGTCTTTCTCGTAGATCAATGTAAATAATCAAAGTTGTACATGCTATTTCAATGTGGTCTGATGTTATGTAGTCTACTATGCACATCTGTATTTTGTATAGTATTGTTCACCCTATATATATGTGTGTGTATATATATATATACTATGTATTTTTTGACGAAATCCATGCAATGTAAATTGTCTCTGGATGAATAAACTACTGCTACTGCTACTACTACTACTGCTAGCCGATCTTATCTCCCGATCGTAAGACTCCGGACGACAATCGGTGAAACTCGGATCAATTCGTTTCCTTCGGTCAAATCGACCAACGTTCACGTGAGAAACTGGAAAGTTTAGTCCCAGAAGGAGCGAGTTTGTGGTATCCCAAGTATGACATTATCATAATCGGGATGTATTTCGAAATCTATGGACTGAAATCGCAGGTTTATTCAAAACCTCAAGCAGGCAAAATCTTTACTGGAAACTTTAGGCATAGGTCATAACTTCAAAAAAAAATTTCATCAAGTGAAGCGGGTGGCGTGTCTTACATGCTTATAGCTACTGCAACAGATCTTTTATGTGGTAGGTCATCATTAGTTGTCTACAAACTATTATTACTGCTTACTGGCGTTTTATACCAGTAGGGTAGTGATTCTGTTAATATGAAATGGTTTGCAAATTTGGTACGGTACCAGTACATATTTCCCCTTTTAAGTGCTGCATGTTATCAGAGTATCTGGTGCTACACTTTATGCTTGTCTTTCACTCGTGTGGTAAACGACAGTCATTGAAGGTTAATAGACGTACGTCTGCACAACTTTAAGCAAATACAGCTATACAGACGTTTATAACTTGCTTTTCAAGGTCACCACGAATTATCTCGAGTGTAACAGAACGTTTCTCTCGTCATCTCATATATTCATAAAACTTATCTGATTATTCCGATAACTGAGGGCAGAGTGTATAGTACTCGCCACGTTCTTTACTAAACAGGAAAGCCCATTCACATGCATTTGGCGTCTGTTTAATACCAGAAGTGGCTATGCAGCACTCGTATCCAAACACAGAGGGGTCAAGGTATCCATCCCACCCTAAGAGGTCAAAATCTTACCTACTTCGCACTTAGAATAGATGCTAACGTAAACTGACCTCCTTTGACCTTGCCAAAAAGTGACGAAGGAAACTGGAGACACTATGACCACGCTATCGGCCGACCTCTGGCGACAGTTGTTGGCGACACTGTGAATGCAGCCTTAGCCGAGCGACGATACACACAGATGATACACCTTTGCCACCTTTAAATGAATTGTGAGGTTTGTCGTTGACTTAGTACCGATAGATCAAGAGACTGTTACTACAGCAGACCTACTGCTGTGATTGGAGAATAATTCATATGAGAAAGAATCTTTGTGAGTATGGTAATTAATAAAATGTTAGTAATAAAAACTAACTTGTTGATCGTGTTAGGACAGCAACCAGCCACAAATTTACTTTGAGTTCCTTTATTCAAAGGAAACCGTTACCGGTTTCGAATCGTTGCGATTCATCATCAGACGGTTTACACGCTTTCTTTCTACATTTGGTGTGTTTTTTACAGATTAATTGTCGTGAAACGTCGGTTTCGAGTGACTGTTTCTATAACGTTCATCCAATCGATGTAAATGCATTCCCGCTGCATCCTCGTTGTTGCACACGTAATAGTTCTCACTCAGGCGCGGCTCGTCGTTTCTATACGGGGGAAGGCTGTGGCATTTATTGATCAGAGCCAACATAGACCTCGGGTTACGCTACAGATTAGTCTGACGTAAACAACTAAGAATTCAGGGGGAGGGGGTGGGCAGATCACGCTCTACCCATAATTTTACGTACTGTATCTTCTATAATCAGGTATTAAATATCATTAGAAGCTAACTTCGTGTTAAAATCTTTGGTTACTGTTTTTATACGTCATTATTGCATTTTCTGACACTTTGCAGCAAATCATATGAAAAGACGCGTTTCGGAGAGATCTTTAATGCGGGTCTGGAAGCACCAAGTTCTTTCACTTTCATCCTATGGCCGTGTTCCAAGTTTTTACCTATTAATTTGCACACTGAATTCATATTGCGCTTGTTTCACACTCGCGGTATGTTGCAGGTATTCACCAGCAAGTAAAACTCACTAAAATCCTGCAAAATATACTCCGAAAAAGAAACTTGCTAATATCACACGGTATCAACAAAAGCAGTCAGCATCAGCAAGCAAGGAAGGTAAAGTAATGGGACAAATTTCGCGCGTTTTGTCCTCTAACCACTTATGAAACTCTCGCTAGATGGCAGTACTGGTACGTTACTGTAGTGTAGTGCACTCTGGCGGGATATTTGCAAACTTATTCTAAATGTGGATAAAATAGCCAATAGCAGAAACAAAACAACTATGTAAAACATTATCAAAACAATAATATTAAATGTCGATTAATGACGCATCGAAGCGTAGTAGAGATATGCAGAGACAGAGATTGGATAGCGAAGTTTCGGCCACTCTACATTCCTTTATTACATAGATAGTGGAACCTGAAAAATATGTGGTGGTTGGTACGACACCCTTAGGCTGCAAGCCCTGAGCCTTCGGGTCGCCCATAAAGAGCAGTACTTTGTAGAAGCCACGCCCCCAAACCGCTACTACATGCAGCTTACGGACGTTTCAAGGCGCAGCCTAAACACTACTAACCATTCGGAAAACATCTATCGATACAAACAGTTCCAAAAATGTTGACCGTCGTTATTTTAATCGGAACGGGAAATATGCGAAATTCGTCCTGATAATTTAAATTATGTAATACGTTCTTGCGAAATTTACTTTAACATATATTTTGGGGCGGCTCCGCCTCAGAGCCTTTAATTACGAGCCGCGCCTGTTCTCACTGTACACTGAGTTCATTCCAACCACGCACCACATGTTTTGGTACATACAAAGAGCTTACAAACATATGGATGTCACAGATGCTATGATATATCGTAACATTTGACGATGATGTCCTATGTTTGGAAAGGATCATATACTCTTTTACAAAACTGTAATGTCTTTTACATTAGTGTAGAGAGATTGAATATATTTTTTTAAATATATATATATATAAATCTGTTATTGCTAATTTAATTATAAAGTTTTATATATATATGTCTAGAGCTGTATAGGTAAAATAGTACATTATTTTATTACATTTGGCAGCATGAGAATTATAGTAACATATAAATTTTCTATTTGATCTGCAGATAGGCGTATTAATATTATTTGCTTTGGAGGCTGGAAAGTAATTTTTGGAAATTTTTCAGGAAAGGGGCGTTAGCCAACTCTGTTTGTTCGTTAAGGGTATAGTCTGGGGTGCAATTTTTATGTGTGTGTATTTCTAATTCTTCTAATATATTCATAGTGGCCCCTTTTTCTGTTAGATGTAAAATCTATAAGTTGTCCTCAATGTTACCCACTGAATGGTTTTCTTCAGCAATATGGGCTGCAAATGCTGATTTGTTCAAGTTACCAAGTCTTAGGGCATCAATATGTTCTTTATATCTAATTTCAAAACTTCTGCCTGTCTGTCCAATGTAGAATTTTGGGCATGTATCACACTTGAGTTTGTATATTCCTGATTTACGGTAGGGACTCTTGGAGGTGTTTACATCATGTATCACTTTTTGTTGTAATTTATTTTTTGTGGAATATTTTTCTTCTTTTTAAATAAGTTTGCTATTTGGTATGAAAGTGGGCCTATGTATGGGAGAGTAGCATATTTAGGTTTGGCTTCAGTGGCACACTGATTTGGCTTGAAGTGACTGCTGTGAAGTGGATCTGTGGGTTTTGTCTGCATTTTGTTGTGGAGTTTTTCTATTATTGTGGGTTTATATTCATTATTCTGAGCAACTGTTTTAATTATATTGATTTCATTTTGTTGGTCTGTGTCACTCATTGGTACTTTTTTAATTCAATGTAGCATCGTTCTGAAATATGCCATTTTTTGTTGGCGGGGGTGGCAAGATGAGTTGCTAATACTGACATCTGTGGTGGTAGGTTTTCTGTAAATACTGAATTGATGTTTATTGTTACTATTGCAAATTTTCAGGTCAAGAAAGTTAATGCTTTTATTAGTTTCATGTTCAACTGTGAATTTAATATTTTTGTGCATTTTGCTAAGTTCTGCTGCTAATGTATCTATTTCATTGCTTGTACCATCAAAAAGCAGTATTGTATCATCAACATATCTTCTGTAGTATATTATTTTGTTTGAGATGTGCTGCTTGGCAGAAAAGAATTTTTGTTCTATATGGTTGATGTAAATGTCAGCCAATATCCCAGCTAAGCTACTTCCCATTGCCAAACCATCATGTTGTTGGTACAGTTGGTTGTTGAAGCTAAAGTAATTATGGTCTAGAATAAGTGAAAGTATTTCTATGAGTTCACAGATCTCTGCAACACTAATTTTCTTATATTTAAGCTGATTGTTTCTTATAATATTAATAGTCTCTTTTACAGGGATGTTCGTGTACAGGTTGACTATGTCTAGTGATGCTAATTTAGCTGTTGGTGGGATGTGGATGTCTTTAATTAAGCTTATGAGTTCATGTGTGTTATGTATGGTGTAGTTATTTTCAAATGTATAGTATTTGGTAATGAGGTCTTTTAATTTACGGCTTATGAAGTATGCAGGGCTGTTTCTTGAGTTAACAATTGGGCGAATGGGACAATTTTCTTTATGAACCTTTGGCTGTGCATGCAGTTTTGGTGCCGAGGGATTCATTGTTATGCAGTTACGTATTTCATATTTGTTCAGTAAAAAATTATAGTTTTGTAGTAGCTTTCGGAGTTTAGTTTGGAATTTTACTGTAGGATCTGTCTTTATTTCAGTAATATTGTTGCTATGGAAAAATTGCAAGGTTTTCTCTACATATTCCCTTTCATGCATTATGATTAAAGAATTTCCTTTGTCAGCTTTTACTATGAGTGCTTTACTTTCAGACAGTTTGCTATTAATATTTTTCAAATCTTTAAGTTCAGTGTTTTTGCGGGTATTATTTGTTTGAAGTTGTTTCATTATCAGTTTATTTGTCTTGTATGCAACTGCATTTTTCTCACATGTGTCTAGTTTTGCTGTGTCACAAGCAAGTTTTGTGCAGGCTATGAGGTTTTTAACACTGTGATTATTGAGTTTTGTTCCAATATTATGTTTCAGACCTTTATTTAACAAAGTGAGTTCACTGCTGCTAAATTGGATATCAGTTGTATTAATGACTCTATCAAAAAATTTGTGTTGGCTTAGCTGTTTGTTATTATCAAACTCTGGATTGTTCATAGATTTTAAGGCTTCAATTTTCTTTTTGTGTTTGGATAGGATTATCTTTTGTTCTTCTTCTACTTTATCGTCTATGTACTGTAGCTGGTTGCTGTCCTAACATGATCAACATTTGTCTTCAAAAACAGCCACGGTCTCCAAATGTCATCATATGACAAAATTGCAAAAAACTAACTTACTTATGAGAATCCTTCCAATTGAATGAAATTCAAATAAGGTTCACAGATATTGTGCGCGATACACTCTTAAATGTATTCAACACTACCGTACTCTATATTCACATGACATTTAGCTTTGTAAGTTATGGACAGTAAGGGTTTTCTGCTTTTCACACTTTACACAAAACATTGTCCATGCTTTTTGACGAGAAACTTCATCAACAATATCACAAAATTCAGTTTTGAAACCACATCTTGTTTCATTGAAAACATGGCAAGAGAAGACAGGGGTTCTTGTCAGATGCTGCTCCTGAAATAATTCTTCATCAGCTTCAAACGTGAAAATCTCCTTTCAGAGGAGGCGACGGTCACTGACGCGGTTAGCCAAGTTTTGTAGGCAACATAAGTGTTGGGAAATGGAATTCCAATTTCATTTAAGTATTTCAATGTTAACACAGGAGTTTTCATATCCTTGTGCGCCATTTCTCTGAGCGCCTTGATTTTTGTCAATAGTTCTGATGCAACAATGTCTGTTGAACATCCGCCATTTATGTTAACGGTTAGCTGTTTCTCAAGTTTTTCACATAGCATTTTCAGTTCTTCGTATTGTATAGACCTGAAGTTTTCTAAAGAGCTTTCGGAAGACTTAGCCAGTTGCCCAAACCTTTCTTTCGGACTTCTTAATGCTGTGTAAACGACAGAGGAGAAAAAAAAATCAGTTCTGTATTTCTCGTCTGGAAGTTGTGTTCTGTAAACCATGTTGTCACTTTCATAACTAAATTGATTTATCTTCTTGGAAAGTCTGTTTCCTTGAAGTTTCTGTTCAGTCTGTAAACTTTTAGCTGCTACTTTCGCAGTTATCTGCGCGTTAAGAAAACCTTCTTCACGGGAATTCTTCATAAACTTCACTAAACTTTCGAGAGATTTAGTTGCTTTTTCACGTGCATGTTTTTTGCTTGAAATGCTTTACTTGCTGCAATAACATTAAAGATACATATGACAACGCCTTGTAACAGAACAACACAGTGCCCACATGTAAATTTCTTCCTGCTATATTAACTATGTGCATTTAAATGAAGTCTATAAACACCGGTATGTTGTATATAGTATTGTGATGTTAACAGGTTTTAATAATTTCCTGTGTGCAAAATAACCAGTGGAAACAACTACGTGACAGAATCCTCTCCGTATCCAGAACTAACCAGGTTTGTCATTAATGAACTGAAAGTATGTCCGACTGCTTAGCTAAATGTGCTTGTCTCCAATGCAGCCGGCTCGGGTTCGATTCCCGGCTGGGATGGAGATTTTCTCCGCTCTTGGACTGGGTGTCATTTCATGCTCATCACCGGCCCACGAGTCGCCCATTGTGGGGCCGAATGAAGACTCATACTTGCCTGCCGAACTTCCCCGGATGAGGCCTCCTGGCCAACAATGCCATATGGTCATTTCATTTCTTTTTAGATTTGCTAATGAAGTGCTGATTATTGATAAGTAATTTGACAAAACAGTATATTTAACAATACTTCATGTTCAGGCAGTTTTGATGAGAACTAATTTACGTAACAATTAAGTCAAAGTAGCGAACTCTGTAATCAATTTGAAAACCAGTTATTACTGTAGAACAGTCAATTTAAATACTGAAATTATTCTTTTCGAAAAGTTTATCTTTTGCAAAACAGTTTAATAGCAGTTAGCATTATGGTGAGAAACGCAGTTCAGTTGTTACGTGACTGGTAGTGTACAGAACTAGTAATTAATTTCATGACATAGTTGCAACTTTGCTTTTGCCCATGACTGAAATTTTGTGGGTGATCACTGTGTTTTGATAATGAGAGCGAGTCAGGGCCTTTGCGACTGTTCACGCCTGCCAACATGCTACAATAGTAAGGTAATTTAATTTCAAAGTCAAGAGTTTTAACTGATTTCGCTCATACTAAGTGAGCTGGCGACCTTTGATTTACAGTAATTTCCAAACAGAGTCAAAATTAGTTCATCATTTCGGACCAAAATTCCACTAGCTAGTTTCCACATTATTTTGTGCATTTTTTGTTTTTGCGATAGTTACTGAGCGATGTAAATCGCACAATAACAATCAAGTTATGACAGCACCTGACTTCTTCTGGGTAATTCATTCATTTCGGATTCAATGCGTTATCCCAAATGAATATCAAACCATCAACAACACGGTAATTCTTTAGTTAGTCAGCCACCTGGAGAGGAAAGGTGGTGTTATAATCTACAATAAATTCGAATTTTTCTAATTCGTTCACAGTAAGCGAGTGTGCTTCGCTCTTATGTTTTCGATTCATCAGTGCTATTGCTCACTTCAAGACGGGCATATCTTACTTCTCTTCTGCTACCTTATAGCTTTGACACTCTCCACTCCACTTTCCCATCGAGTGTCTGAAAACTTCTTCACTGTTAAAGTTCGTATCTGTTCAATAAGATTTCCTACCAAAAAATACGATTGCTTTTGCTGTAGATTTTGCTGCATATGATGACACAAGAGCCGGCCGAAGTGGCCGTGCGGTTCTAGGCGCTGCAGTCTGGAACCGCGAGACCGCTACGATCGCAGGTTCGAATCCTTAGGTTAGATATAACTAGTTCTAACTTCTAGGGGACTAATGACCTCAGAAGTTGAGTCCCATAGTGCTCAGCGCCATTTTTTTTATGACACAAGATTAAGACTGTAGCTAGCTCAAGGCATACAAAATTCTGCTGGATTAGGCTACACTTTAGGATTCGGGCATTAGCATCACTTCGATTACCATTCATGTTTGCGCCACATAGTAATTTTGGCCTGTTCAGTCATGAATATCAAGACCTAGTCGATCTAGTTTCAACAAAAGGGTTTCAATTAAACTTCCTCCTATTGTTGAAGTGACGTTAATAAAGTAGAGGTAGCGTTCCTCTTCAGTCACTGCATCTTCTGATAAGTTTACAAACCTTACAATCAATGTAATTTGTTCATTGTGGCTTGTATCAGGAGTAAAATCAAGTATGACTGAAAAATATTTGCTTTCTTTTACAAAATAAAGATGCTGTTTCTTACTTTATTGGATAGCAAATTTATGAGTTCATTTTGAATACTTTTTCCAAGATAGGCCTAATGGTCATGAATTTCTTGAGTTTTTACCCGTCGTAAATGTTCTTGCAAAGCAGGGTTAAATTCTGCTATCATTTCAATCAAACCAAGAAAATTACCATTATTATTTCGATAGAGCTTGTCGCTGGTTCCTCTTACGGACATCTTATGCTGAGCGACGTACCTGACGGCGATTATAATTCTCTTTAGACGCTGACGCAAATTCTCCTTCTCTTTTTCCAGCAGTTCAAGGTCAGTTCGATCAATAGCACTTTTTGTGTCTACTGTATCTCATATTCTAACCGTTTTTGTACACTCAGTGTGGTTAAATGATTGTTCATACTCTTGAAGCCGATTTCCTAAATGAACCCAATCACAGAGTCCATCACTTGACAGCTTGTTTGAACGAGATGCAAATAGTTTACAAAAATCTTTACCGGCAGATTTCGAATACGCAAGCCATTTTCGGTCCCTTTTTTCTCCATTGGTCATAGTTCTAAAATGAGTTGAAAGTTTCCTCTGTTATCATTTAAAGGATAATCAAAATTCACAATTTTAGTGGGACCTTTCTGTAAAATTTCATCTATCATGGATGATGCTAAGTGCCCGGGGTCCAGATTTGTGATTTTTTCACAGTCGCTACGAGAAGGCCTGATTGAATGTGGGATAGCAGAAGGATCGCATCCAAATACTTCGTCTTCATTTTTATCTAAAGCATCACATGATCGGAGGCTACTGTCAATGCCATAGCCGTTTAAGCATATTTCAGTTTGCTCTGAATTTGTGAAGAAGTTAATTTAAGAAACTTCTCGAAATCACAGTTTCTTGAGTTCAAAAATTCTTCATGAAGTATATTTTTCTTGTTATTTTGAGCATCTGAATCGTTTTTGCTAAATGTTTCCCTCACACGAGACATTTTCCTGTCGGTATTTTAAACTTCACACCTTAGGAAAACACTATATCTTAATACAGATCCCGCTCACGACACATGAGACGTTGTGACCGGGAAATGTAATTTAAACTCACGATAATGAACAAATTATTCTGAGAGAGACACTCCCTGATTGATGAATGTAATCTTGATTGTTAGCCACAACAGCGAGTTGCAAGGGAGTGAAGGGGCGCTGAGATAGAATGAATCGCGTATCTCTTAATTTTTGCATGAGCAATAACCATATGTTAACAACAGACATTACTATCGCGTGCCCCTGCCAGTTCTTGGTCCCCTCAACTCCGATGCAGCGGTATTTTTTTTTTTTGTGACGTAAACCAGTAGCCATGTAGTCACGTCAGTTAGATTACATTCGCATTAAAATGAAAAGTTCTTTCAGAAACATCTTCCTTTATTGTTTCAATTTATTAATAATACAAACATTTCAGGTGATAGTTTTCAAATTACCTTATAATTCTTTGCCAGGGCCCCTATAAGTGTGGGGCCCTGTGCTGCTGCGCCATTTGCATACCTGAGACAGTTCCTGGCTCGGATGGTCTGTTTTGCATGACCACAAAACAGTTGACTACCTATGTGTAAGGATATAATAATTATGCATAATAATTATATGTTGCCGGCCGGTGTGGCCGTGCGGTTCTACGCGCTTCAGTCTGGAACAGTGTGACCGTTACGGTCGCAGGTTCGAATCCTGCCTCGGGCATGGATGTGTGTGATGTCCTTAGGTTTGTTAGGTTTAAGTAGTTCTAAGTTCTAGGGGACTGATGACCACAGCAGTTAAGTCCCATTGTGCCCAGAGCCAATTATACGTTATTTATGGTTGTTCAAAGCAGAAAAATACTTGAAGACCTATTATAGGTTAAGTGAACATTTTAGAGACTTTTATATGTAAAACGACAATATTCGGAAGTGGAAGCAGTCGAACAAGGAAGGCCGGCAAGTGTGTCGACATTTACGTCCAACGTCAGAAAGCCGATGACCAGCGGAGCTCGCACAGAAGTAGTCAGCACTTCGATAGATCAGTGACCAAGCAGACCGGCAATGCTTCCAAGGAGAACAACGACCAGCACTGCTCGCACATCAGTGGCCAATCCACCAGGAACTGTCACATGCGTGACGTATCTGGTGATGCGGAGGAGGACGAAAAGGCAATGCCCGATCGTACCAGCATAGAGGCAAAACAATAGAAAGCCGGAATGAATATCGGCATTGGTCACGTTTCTGCCCAAAATGAGAAGCGTAGATCAACGGCCGAAGAGTCAGTGCCACCCTAGAAACTTCGCAACATTGGCAGAAACACCAAATAAATACCTCCGACAAATGGTCGTGAGGTGTTCCTTGGAGGAAGTTCTTCGAGGGGAGAAAGAAAACACGAAGAAACGTCGCCTGGACGGATGGACCGACGGTTAGTCAGTCGTACTTGGCTACAACGACTTAGCCGCTGCTAGACAGAAAAAGATGTCGGTACTGCTCCAATAGGTCAATGCAGAAAATGCCATCTCAGATATTAACAGAAGAAACTCGTGCGGTACCTAACTGCGGCCTCACCAAGTGGGTCACCTGTGAACTCCGCCAGAAGACGCCGAACCTGAGGGTCGCTGGTTCGATTCCGGGACGGAGCCCTCCGCGCCTCGCCGTAGCCGCTTGTTAATAACGCAACGAGCAAATTCAAGAGGAGAAGTCCACGCCGCCGCAGAGTCTCACGGGCATGGTACAGAGGGAAGAATACACTGTCGGCGTGCCCACCAGGAACTGATCGAGTTAAAACGCATAGTATCACTCTGTTTGTTTAAAGTGTCTTGTGTCTCAATAAATAACTGTTAGTGGAACCACCAATGTTTCAGTCACACCTCACCCTCTGAGCCAAGTAAGGAACCAGTTCCACAAAGTGTCTTCCCTCCCGCCATTCCTGACAAAATAATGACCTTTGCTCCCCTCTGTCAATGACGCTCAGTTTCTACTGTCACTAAACTCCGACCCTACCTTTGGTGTCAGATAACCTTGGATCTATTTTGAAGTGCACGTGGTAGGGAATTCGTTGTACAAGAAATTCATAACAGCTTCGCCAGCGACGGGCCGCGAACAACTCACAGACAGCGACAACCTGCAGCCAGCGGACAGTATTTCAGTACATCGCTAAGTGCAAATTGGTTCCAGATGTTTTCCCTTTTCAAGTATCACTTTCGCGGTGTAGAAAACAATGTACAGCTCTCATTCTTTCAAATAAAATTGATACTAGAGAATTTCTTTTCAGATTGTGTTAGATGTTCGTGTTATTTTAATCTAAATTGTAATTCAATTTCTAATGTTACTTGTTATATGGCTGAGTCCATGTTCTTGTGACCTTGGGAAGTATATTTATGGGAATAACCATTTGTTAATCAGGAAAGCATTATAATGACCGACAGTAAGACACAAGGAGTTTCCACCCACAAGACTATTCAGAGCCTACTTAATCAGGTAGCCCAATTCAGGTCTGACATGCTTATCCGAGTATAGGTGGACATCTAGCGCAACCCCTCCCATACTAGATTCATCGCCAGCCATCCTTGCGACTCTCTTCTCTGGCAAACCAAGCGCGTGTATAGAAGCATTTTTTGCTGATTTGTTGGCAGCCGTTAAACTTGGTTCCCGGTCAGATGAACAGTTGTTGCAAATGACAAAATTATGTTTAATCGGGGAAGCTAAGGCGCACGTAATATATCATGAGGAATTACGAAATGCATTAACTTTTGAAGGATTGAAACAAGGTATGCTCAAAATGTTTAAAAAGCGGAACAGTTGTCGTTTTTATAGGGAGCAGTTAAACACCATGTCCCAAAGGTAAAACTAAACAATAGAAAGCTTTGTGGATAGAATACGAAAAGTGAATAGCAACACTTACCAATTGTCAGTCAATAAGTATCTCCTACAAGAAGCGGAGAATAGGGCCTTAGATACCTTTTTGCGAGGATTGCCACCAGAAACATCGCGTCGTGTTAGTGCAGACTTTCCGAAGAATTTAACTGATGCAATGAACATTGCTACAGCATTAGAGAAAATAGACGCCGCGACGCGGTATAAGGAAAGAAAATATGTATTTTCCACATAGATTCGTTGTTTCAGATGCGATCGGCAGGGACACATCACGAAAAACTGTTGCCAACCATAGTGAACCATTTGTCAAAGGGTGGGCCGCACATGTCGTAAGTGTGGCAGTACAGGGGAATTTGGAAACAGGGGTCCGTTAAACAGAAACGGGAACCTGGACCCGCCGCCAGGCGTTCCTATTAAAATTCCATGCTATTAGAGCGCATGCAAGGGTGGAGTGCTGGATACCAGGTACTATTGATGGTAAAACACATAAACTACTAATTAACACTGAGGTTCATGTGTCAGTCGTAATTAAACAGTGCACTGACATCAAGAGATATAACCCTCCAAGATGTAAGTTAAGTGATATAGGTGGGGGTGATATACGTTTAGCAGGCTGTACGTCATTGAGCTTTCACCATCAAATAGACATTGCCCCAGAGGACAGAGATAAAACTGCTTTCCCCACCCCTTCAGGTCGTTGACAATTCATAAGGATGTCTTTCGGATTAAAGAACACCCCCACAACATTCCAAAGATTGCTAGATTCCATGAGGTTGTGGAAGTCGTATCAAGGGTAAGTGACGAAAATGATGCTATCCTAGGGTTAGATTTCCTGACTAAACATCAGGCCATAATCAACATCGGGTAGCAAACAATGGACATTATCGAAACATTGTTTCGGTTAGGTAACACAGCTGCCACGGACGCATTACCGCAAGATCCCTCTTCCTGGAAAGAGGAATCAACGAAACTGCGAGCAATGTCCTTAAAGGTAGATTCGCGAGATAAAATACCATGCGGTACAAGAAAGCTACTTTGGGTGGACATTAATGATGCTTTACCCACAAACAAATTATGCATAGTGGAACCGCTAGGGGAAAATGATTGTTTTGTGCGCAGGAGTACAGTTTGTGCCACAACAATTGATGGAGCACAGAAGGTACCGTTGCATATAGATAATTTTGGGACAGAAGACAAGGAGTTACGAAAGGCAAAGTTAACAGTAATTTAAGTGCCTTAGAGGAGGATGATTTTGATAGGTCAAACGTAAACAATAGCGACAAACCAGCCGTCTACAAAACTACATTGTGCCAGAAAATATAACTTAAAAGGAAACGAACGGAGTATGTTGGAAGCAGTGTTGGGCGAGCTCCAGGATCTATTTAATTTACAGGATCGTACCAGCAACAAACATCACACAACACAGGATTCCAACAAGACATAACACCCCAACTTATAGGAGACCATAAAGAGTTCCTCACAATTACAACTGTTATTTGATGAATTCATAAATCAGCAATTAAATGATAGTATAATAGAGTGTTCGGATTCGCCATACAGTGCAAATGTCTCGATTGTGCCAAAGTAATCCGCAGATGGTGCAAAACGATATATATTCTGTTGCGATTACAGGCATTTAAATAGCAAAACAACTTCGGACGTATATCCACTACCGAATATCGTAGATACTATTGACCATTTCGTCAACAGTAAATATTTCTCCCCAATTGACTTGAGGAGCGGGTACCATCAAATAGAAGTTGCACCAGAGGACAGACATAAAACAGATTTTCCCACATCTTCAGGTCATTGGCAATTGATAAGTATGTCTTTCGGATTAAAGAATGCCTCCACAACATTCCAAAGGGTGCTAGATGGTGTGTCAAGTGTATTAAAACCTCGATGACGTAATCGTATTTTTATAAGACATCAAAGAGCATGCGATTCGCTTTCGAGGAGTTTTCCAACGTCTCAGGGACGCTAAATTAACATTAAATTTGGAAAAGTGTCACTTCGCATTAAAGGAAGTAACATATTTGGGCCATGTTATAGGCGAATATGGAATGGAAGCCGATCCACGGCTAATAACCGCAGTTAAAGATTTTCCAACACCGCAATCTACCAAGGAAGTACAGCAATTTCCAGGACCCTCAAATTATTACCAAAAATTTGTAAAAGACCATGCAGAAATTGCACGACCTCTCACGCACTTACTGAAAAAAGGTACTTAAGTTCACTGGACAACAGAATGCGACGCAAACTTTGTTGTTGTTGTCTTGAGTCCTGAGACTGGTTTGATGCAGCTCTCCATGCTACTCTATCCTGTGCAAGCTTCTTCTTCTCCCAGTACTTACTGCAACCTACATCCTTCTGAATCTGCTTAGCGTATTCATCTCTTGGCCTGCCTCTACGATTTTTACCCTCCACGCTGCCCTCCAATGCTAAATTTGTGATCCCTTGATGCCTCAGAACATGTTCTACCAACCGGTCCCTTCTTCTTGTCAAGTTGTGCCACAAACTCCTGTTCTCCCCAATTCTATTCAATACCTCCTCATTAGTTATGTGATCTACCCATCTAATCTTCAGCATTCTTCTGTAGCACGACATTTTGAAAGCTTCTATTCTCTTCTTGTCCAAACTATTTATCGTCCATGTTTCACTTCCATTCATGGCTACACTCCATACAAATACTTTCAGAAACGACTTCCTGACACTTAAATATATACTCGATGTTAACAAATTTCTCTTCTTCAGAAACGATTTCGTGGCCATTGCCAGTCTACATTTTATATCCTCTCTACTTCGACCATCATCAGTTATTTTGCTCCCCAAATAGCAAAACTCCTTTACTACTTTAAGTGTCTCATTTCCTAATCTAATTCCTTCAGCATCACCCGACTTAAATCGACTACATTCCATTATCCTTGTTTTGCTTTTGTTGATGTTCATCTTATACCCTCCTTTCAAGACACTGCCCATTCCGTTCAACTGCTCTTCCAAGTCCTTTGCTGTCTCTGACAGAATTACAAAGTCATCAGCGAACCTCAAAGTTTTTATTTGTTCTCCATGGATTTTAATACCTACTCCGAATTTTTCTTTTGTTTCCTTTACTGCTTGCTCAATATACAGATTGAATAACATCGGGGACAGGCTACAACCCTGTCTCACTCCCTTCCCAACCACTGCTTCCCTTTCATGTCCCTCGACTCTTATAACTGCCATCTGGTTTCTGTACAAACTGTAAATAGCCTTTTGTTCCCTGTATTTTACCCCTGCCACCTTTAGAATTTGAAAGAGAGTATTCCAGTCAACATTGTCAAAAGCTTTCTCTAAGTCTACAAATGTTAGAAATGTAGGTTTGCCTTTCCTTAATCTATTTTCTAAGATAAGTCGTAAGGTCAGTATTGCCTCACGTGTTCCAACATTTCTGCGGAATCCAATCTGATCTTCGCCGAGGTCGGCTTCTACCAGTTTGTTCATTCGTCTGTAAAGAATTCGCGTTAGTATTTTGCAGCTGTGACTTATTAAACTGATAGTTCGGTAATTTTCACATCTGTCAACATTTGAAACTTTGAAATACAAATTAACACACAGTCCTGTATTAATCTATCAGATTTCAGCAAAAAATTCACACTGTCCTGCTATCGGAGCAATTTTGGGTCAAAACATTAACAGTGCAGAACATCCAGTAGCCCAAGCATCCAGACAAACATGGCAGAAAAGAATTACTCAACAACGGAAATGGAGTCACCGAGTGCCATCTATGGTGTAAAATATTTCAAGATAATCACGGACCATGTGCTCTCAAGTGATTACTCGGGCTAAAATACCCATCAAGTCGTTTGGAGCTTTGGTTCCTATGGCTCTGCGAAATGGACTTCGAGGTCATTCATTCAGGACACAGGCTTCAGATGCAAACAGCAAAAGATATGCGACATAACGGCAGTTTTGCCTACAGGATGGGTTCTTGTGTCGAATAGCTGGACTCGGACTGAGAATCGTGGTTCCCAAACAAGTCCGACGGGCCAATACTACGTACTCTGCGACAATGTCATAACAGTTGAGCCTGTAAGCTTAGCGGAAAGACAAAAATTCATCCTGACTGCCTCACAAGTCGTGCCATTAATGATCATTCCACTTTCCAGACTCAAGTTTTTTGGTTCAAATCGCTCTGAGCACTATGGGACTTAACATCTGAGGTCATCAGTCCCCTAGAACTTAGAACTACTTAAACCCAACTAACCTAAGGACATCACACACATCCATACCCGAGGCAGGATTCAAACCTGCGACCGTAGCGGTCGCGCGGCACCAGACTAAAGCGCCTAGAACCGCTCGGCCACACAGGCCAGCAAGGCTCAAGTTTTTTCAACCCTACCCGTCTGCTTCCTTCGTAGCACTTCATTTTCCGGCGCGAATACGGATTGTTGCCAATGAGTAGCCAGTCTCAGAAAGTACATTCGGGCTGGAAGAAGCTCCTTCCCACAACTCGTCCCATTTACTTCCCCCGGAAACAAACTCACTACATATGGCCGAATATCAGCTCGTACTTGGTCACGTGGACAGATCACAAATTACTCTATCACCACCTCTCTCTTTCCGAGAACGCTCAATCCACAAAAAAAGAAAAAAACAACATCAGCAGTTACGACATTCCAGGCTCCTTCTTTTTACCCTTTGTAACTTTCACCACCTGATTGGCTGTCGATAAGCGTGATGTCATCTCTACCATTCCTCTAAACGGTTTTATGTGACTGACGTGTATAACAGACATTTTGTGGGGAACTGTATCTTCACGTTGACCGGTGAAGTAATTTCGATGACCTGACGTGGTCCCTGTTATTTTGTTAAAAATTTCTTCGTTTTTCTTTTTGACTAATAGGGACTAGTGACCACTACCCACTGCTCCACGCGGTATTGCGGCAATTTGCCCATGCGTCTGCATGGTTGTTCCTGAAGTTCTAGCGCCTTCGTGTTTGCCTTTTGCACATTCTTCCAAACTTCCCTAATTCTTCTGGCAGACCTCCTCACCATCTCGCCATCCAGCACTAATTTAGGAATCAAAAAGTCAAAGGGAGAAGGCATTTCATACTGTACACCACCTCCAATGGTGACAAGCCCGTTGCAGTATGAACCGTCGAATTATAGGAGCACTGTATATAAGATAAAGAGGCGTCCCAATCTTCGTGTCTGGAGCATACGTAATAGCCAACATCTTAGGAATTTTCTTGTGTATGCATCCATTCTCCCATTAGTCTGCGGATGTAACAGACTCATCCGTAACTTCCTTGTACGCAACACGCGACATGTCTGCTTCATTAAATCTTAGACAAAATTCATATCTTGGCCCGTAATTACGGCCTCAGGCACCCCAAACTTTAATATCCGGTTGTTTACTAACGCCTGTGCTACAGTATTAGCGCGCAGGTCTGGCATCGGTACCACTGCCAAAAATCGAGAAAAACGATCGATGATCGTGATAACATACCTATTTTCTGCGGGTTTTATTAAATGGCCCAAAGATATCCAACCCTATCGCAGAAAATGGACTGGACGCCTCTGGTAACCTTTGCAAAGGCATAACGTTGACCCTTTGCGCCGGCTGGTGTGGCCGAGCGGTTCTAGGCGCTTCAGTTTGGAACCGCGCGACCGCTACGGTCGCAGGTTCGAATCCTGCCTCGGGCATGGATGTGTGTGATGTCCTTAGGTTAGTTAGGTTTAGGTAGTTCTAAGTTCTAGGGGACTGATGACGTCAAATGTTAAGTCCATAGAGCTCAGAGCCATTTGAACCTCAGTCTGGAACCATGTGACCGCTACGGTCGCAGGTTCGAATCCTGCCTCAGGCATGGATGTGTGTGCTGTCCTTAGGTTAGTTAGGTTTGAGTAGTTCTAAGTTCTAGGGGACTGATGACCATAGCAGTGAAGTCCCATAGTAATCAGAGCCATTTTGAACCATTTGAACCATTTTGACCCATTGTACACGTGGCACACAGTCCTTGACATACTGTTCCACGTCACGCTTCCTGTTTTCCATCAGAACTGCTCTGCTACACGTCTGTCCTTAGCATCTTGCCCACCATGATCTGACAACATACGGTCGTGAGCTCGCTGCAAAACTTCTTTCGGAAAACCCTTTGGAACACCACACGTGGTCTCCACCTCGTCGTTCTACACAACAAAACCTCGTGCATAACGAAATGTGGCTGTGATTTAAATGTCTGGCGCTCCTTATCTCTTGCCTGTCCCTGCTTCCACTCTTCAATGCTCTTCTCTAGCATACTTAACATTACTGCCCCGTGGCTTAACGAAGCTGCCTTTGTGTGTCATCTCTCTGGCTTATGTCTTCCGTCGGACTCGAATTCACTAAGCTTCAGTGACCCCACCGAGCTACATTAAATCTGTGCACTAACGTGTGCCGTGTTACGATTTATCGGGACTGCCTTCTGGCTATTGAAGCAACCCCGTTTGCGTTTAATGGCTACTTACCTTGCCTGCGCTTTCCACACTTCTACACTCAAATGCCCGGTGGCCCTCTATGCCACATGCATTGCACTATGGTTGCTTACACTGATTTCTTATATGCCCCTCCCGACCACATCTATAACACTTGACTACAGAAGCAAAACGCGATGATCCTCTACTTGCTTTGTGGCTGTATCCACCTCCTCTATAAGTATTACGAGCCTAAGAGCTTACTCCAAGTCTTCTGGATTCTCCATCCGTACGCTCCGTGAATTTCAGCGGGTATATTATGCAAAAAAAAAAAAAAAAAAAAAAAAAGAAGTCCATCGCTCTATCTCTGCCTTCTGTAACAGTGCCCTATTAGTTCCTGCATCCTGGGTCTGTATATATGTCTTTGCGTTTAGCTTACGGATTCTATCTTGTACCCTAGCTCATACAATTAACTCTGACAACGAGAGCTAACACAAAAAACAATATAAAAAAGACTTAGATTCACCGCACCACATTGTGCTGAGCTGTTACATTCGCCAAGTGCCATAGCTTCATTCACCACTCACTAATACCTACCCTCTCACCAAAAAGTAGTTTTGAAAGTGCACAGACACTTTCCGACTCAACGTAATGTGTTGGAAAGCGAAAGGACTACTTCCTGACACCAAATTGTTACAACCCCCCTAGCTCAGAGATTGCAATGAGTCAGAAACACCGAGAGGTGTCGTTTGGGAGAGAGGGTGACTGATGCCGAAGAGTGCAGAGAAACACAGGAAAGTTTGTCACTGACTTTTTTACATCGGAGGTACACGGCCGGCCTTGCGCTAAACTCGCTGTGCAGCGCGCGTGGGTCAGCGCCAGCGCGAATGCCGGAATCTGCAGCGCGGGCGTCCGGTTGCCCAGCCTTGAGGACGTAGCAATCCTGCACGCACCACTGCTAAATGACCGCCACGTGTATTAACTATGCCCGTGGCCCGGAACATGGATGACTGCTCCCTCAAGCGCGACTCGTGAACCCCAAGTAGAGCGCCGAAAGGAAGCAGCCGACCGCCGTTGTTGTAGTGAGCCTTGGTAGCTCCAGCCGTCCGCCCGCGCAGCCCGTTCAGTATACAAAGAATTTTCTGCATTCGGGACGCCGGGAGTTCGCGCCCCGGCCCCTCCCCAGCAGACGGCAACTTGCAGTCCGCCTGACGCCGCCGCCCAGAGAGTGGGGCCTAGGAGCCCTCTCGCTTGTCGCACCTGTGTAGCTCCAAAGTGTGACGTGCCTCGCCACAGCAATGACGTGTCCGTGCAGCGGAGGTTGGAGGTAGCTTCACGTCGTCGTGGTTGGCCTGCAACTTAAAACAATCGTCATTCTCCCCTGTTCTAGACGTGGACAAATGGCGACACGACTTCTTGCTTTGAGTCCCCGGGCTCGCTTATTTAGACGTCTTTCCTCTACGCGTCTGACGTAGTTCCTCTCTGGAGTACTCTTTGATAACTACTTCCTTAGCCCGTTTCGGCTCCCAAACGCAGGTCACTAGGCGCCGTTGTAAGTGCAACGTATAGGTTCTTCGCAGCATGTCGGTGCTCTTTGCTACCCTGGTTACTGCACATTTGTATACAGTGCCTGCCGGACCGTTCTTTCTAGCCTGCAAGCGGTGCCGTAAACCTGGCTCGCAGAATCGTTCGGAACCGCGTGACTGCTACGGTCGCAGGTTCGAGTCCTGCCTCGCGCATGGATGTGTGTGATGTCCTTAGGTTAGGAGTGCTATTGACAAGGGATTTCAGATCGATTCCGTATTTCTGTATTTCCGGAAGGCTTTTGACACAGCACCACTCAAGTGGCTCGTAGTGAAATTGCGTGTTTATGGAATATCGTCTCAGTTATGTGACTGGATTTGTGATTTCCTGTCAGAGAGGTCACAGTTCGTAATAACTGACGGAAAGTCATCGAGTAAAACAGAAGTGATTTCTGGCGTTCCCCAAGGTAGGGTTATAGGCCCTTTGCTGTTCCTTATCTACATAAACGATTTGGGAGACAATCTGAGCAGCAGTCTTCGGTTGTTTGCAGATGACGCTGTCGTTTATCAACTAATAAAGTCATCAGAAGACCAAAACAAACTGAAAAATGATTTAGAGAAATATCGGAGTGGTGCGAAAAGTGGCAGTTGACCATAAATAACGAAAGGTGTGAGGTCATCCACATGAGTGCTAAAAGGAACTCTTTAAACTTCGGTTACACGATAAATCAGTCTAATCTAAAAGCCGTAAATTCAACTAAATGCCTAGGTATTACAATTACGAACTACTTAAATTGGAAGGAACACTTATAAAATGTTGTCGGGAGAGATAACCAAAGACTCCGTTTTACTGGCAGGACACTTAGAAAATGTAACAGACCTGCAAGGGAGACTGCCTACACTACAATTGTCCGTCCCCTTTTAGAATACTACTGCGCGGTGTGAGATCTTTAAAAGATAGGACTGACGGAGTACATCGAAAAAGTTCAAAGAAAGGCAGCATGTTTTGTATTATCGCGAAATATGGGAGCGAGTGTCACAGAAATGATACAGGATTTGGAATGGACATCATTAAAAGAAAGGCGTTTTTCGTTAAGACGGAATCTTCTCACGAAATTCCAATCACCAACTTTCTCCTCCGAATGCGACAATATTTTGTTGACACTGACTTACATAGGGAAGAACGATCACCAAAATAAAATAAGGAAAATCAGAGCTCGTACGGAAAGATATAGGTGTTCATTCCTTCCGCGTACTATACGAGATTGGAATAATAGAGAATTGTGAAGGTGGCTCGATGAACCCTCTGCCAGGCACTTAAATGTGATTTGCAGAGTATGTAGATGTAGTTAGGTTTAAGTAGACCTAAGTTCTAGGGGACTGATGACCTCAGATGTTAACTCCCATAGTGCTCAGAGCCATTTGAGCAGAATCGTTTGCAAAATATCAACATCGCCCGCGCCTGCCATCCGATGTGCCAATCGATTCCTTAACTACCGCGTTCCAGCCATAGCTGCACGAGATTTACAAGAATTTCCCAAATCCATGCCTGTACTTATTCGTGGCATAGCAGCGCTAAGTAGTTTTAGAAGGGAGCTACAGTGATAAAGCATCACGGAAAACCGCAATTACAGTGTTGGCGTCATGCGTCCTCACAAACAAGAGGACATACAGTAATAAATTTCTTAAAACACCAGGGAGGTACAGTAACCTATCGAAGCTAAGCAAAACAAAACGTACTAAATGAATGGCAGGACTTAAACATGGGTGAATTCCCGTCACATAAAAGATAAGCACAGCATGTGGCCAAGTAACAAGGTCATACAAATGATGATTAATTGATACAAAACACTATCCCAGTACTCTTGAAAAACTTAAACACACGTGGATATACTCTAGGGATAAGCGATGATATTAAATTCCTGCTGGAACTTATAGTCCTAAATACTGGTATAACAGCTGGTTAATAGACAAGGCAGCACAGTGTAATGGTTCTCTCACATACCTTAAAGAGCCCAATAAATACTTCGTACACGATCGTCTAACAGTGCTAAACACGACGAAAAGGTGGTGACAGTAATTTGGGGCTCCAGCGTGATTAAATAACACTCGTGCAGCCACATGCAATTCACAGTCAGTATACAAGCGTGTTCATGGAGCTCATTACCAAAAGAATAAACTACCAGCAAAATTTCTTCAAGACCTAAAGCATTAAGGAAGCATACCTTGAAATACTGAGTCAAAAAGAGCACATTCCGCACGACAGCGTTTTTTTTTAAAGAAGAATATTAAAATTAAACACACTTCAGAAACGTGGCATTTGTAGCTAGGAAGGCTGAGCACTGATAGCGATCTAATCATTAATAAGTTCATCGGTGCTAGGAAATTAATAGTTCCAAGCAAAAATCGAAATCAGGTGGACTAACCGTGGTGCAAGCGGTCTCAGAAAAAACGGGCAAACACGCTCACAACGACTATCATGGACTTTTTCCTGGTGAGCAAGAAGCATTAACAACGAGGAACGTTCTTTACGTTGTTCGTCCAGCATAATACAGACAGATCATGGCGGGGATGAAGAAGCCCGCAGCACCCAGCATAATACTACATATAATGGAACTGCTCCCCAAGGCAATGTCTGGTGGAAGAATCCCACGGAGATTAACCACCAATGTCTTCCTACTAGCGAGATGGTTCCGCCTCGATTCGTTTACGTTGCCTTTACTAACTGCCACCAAACAACGCCTCACATGCTCGTGCTACATACCAGGCAACAAACCTTGGGATCCACCAAACGGGCCCACGTGATCAAAACACTGACCAACCCGAGCGTTACGCTCCATCATCTTTCGTTCATCCTTACTCCAAGCGACCTCACGTCCCAGGCCATTCCCGTCTTCATTATGGGCCAGGCCTCGTACCCACTCCCTCGTGCTAAAGAAAATCAGTTCTGGAGCTTGACGCAAGGTACTGAACCAGGACGTAGCTCCCCAGAGAATCTCAAGCTCTCCGTAGTCAGGTTCACCCTGACTCTGGTGTACGCGATAATCACACCCAGTCTCTTCATGGTGGACCCAGAGTGTCACTGGGATGGGCGGCTCAAGCATTTTGCAGAGCCCCTGGCTAGTACGACCTCATCCACCAAAATGTGTGATGAATACTACGTCCCCACCTTTAAAATTGTCAGGTCTCCTGTCATAGCTACACTGCGCTGCTTGCCTTTTATGTGCCTCTTCTATATTGGACTTAGCCCTATGACAGTTGTCCTTCAAGGACTCAGGGGTAATCTTCTCAGGCAGAAAATCTTGGATAATGGGAATTTGAGAGGATACGCAAAAATTAGAGAAGCTGGGACTGTCTTATGTGTTTCGTGGTTAGTGGTGTTAAATATGAGGTTTAACCATGGTAAGCGAGGGTCCCACTTCCACTGACCCTTTGCGTGAAAAATGATTAAAGTGCATTTCAAATTCCTATTAATCTGCTCCGTGGAGGAAGGCGGCATGTTTGACCCCATTCTGGAAGCAGAACTTCCGGAATTCCCTCGACGCAAAGGCAAGAGCGTAGTCAGTAATCATCTTAGGAGGACCAAAAAAGGAAAATATCTTAGCGAGATGCCAGATGCTTCGCTCACTGACACTCCTCTCCTAGGCACAAACAACGGGAACAACGAGAAGCCATCCACTGGAATGAGGATGTACTGGAGTCAGCCTTGGGTGTTGACGCAGGGGTCCCACCTATACGACGAAAAAGCGATCCATGCGTTTGTCAGCCCAAGTGGATTGAAGCAAATCCCTACTCCTATTCAGACTGGGTTTTGCCACTTTATAGGACACTGGTTGACCATCCTCCTCTCGTCATGGTACAGCGATGGCCAGGTCAGAGACTCTCTGATTTTGTGGATAGTTTTATAGATTCCGAGGTGACAATCACTGAGCCGTGGTAAATCCTGAAGATGGTTGTTGGGAGACAGATGTTCACTTCCCCGTCCTGGCACATGCGACAACAAAGGAACCCCTTGCAGAGTTCATATCCTGTTACCTCCTCAACCTACCTAAACCGGTACCTGGTAGGACCTAACTCTAGATCTAGGTCCTGCTATTTCTTCATGTTCCCGAACAGAGCTGGCACCTCCGTGAGAAGAGCACCTGCGGCCTCTGCCACTTCCTAGTTAGAGGAACAGCCCTCTTCTTCCTCCTCTAACATTCGGCTAAGGGTGTCAGCTACAACGTTATCCCGTCCTCCTACATGGAAGAGAAACGAAAAGCCGAGATCTGAACAGCCCAGCTGCAGTGTGTCCAGTCTCATGTGGTCCCACCAGAACCCAACTAAGTGCATGGTTAACCGTCTCCAGGGTAAAGTGTCGTTGTTCTAGATAATACTTGAATTTTTCAATGGCGAAGAGCACAGCCAATACTCCAACTCATAAGTCGAATATTTCTTTTTCGTGGGAGACAAGCACCTAGACGCATACACTAAGGGCCTTCGCTCCCCGTACTGTTCTTTGAGGAAGACTATCCTCTACACCTGAATTAGAGGCCTCTGTGTAGACAATGAAATGCTGCTCGAAATCAGAGATTGTCAAAACAGGAGTGTTGATTAGAGATTTAGACACCAAACACGGCTTGCTGGCTTTCGGTCTATTTAAACGGTTCCCCATTCTTGTGCAATTGGTTCAAGAGCGCTGCTATCTCGGAAAAATTCGGCGGCCGGAAGTTGTATATGGTCCTGGTCCGAGACTGGTCTACCCTGACTCCATGAGCTGTGGCTCTGTGGCCGGAAAAGGAGATTTCCCGACGCGCCAAATTCACCTTCGACGAATGACGATCAGACTTGCTTCCCTCAATCGCGCCAACACCTCTCGCAAATGTTCCGGGTCTTCGGAAGATGACTTGATATATGTATTACTACGTCATCGAGGTAGCTGTAGATGTATTTAAACTTAATATCTCCATGTACTGAATAGAGAAATCTAGACAACACTGCTGCCCCAACGGATAATCCAAAGGGCATCATATAAGTTCTAATCCGTAGTGAACGCGATAACTGCACGCGACTCTTCAGCTAATGGAATTTGGTAATACCCCTGGTTGAGATAGAGTAGAATGAAATACTGGGCCCCTAAAAACAAGGAAAAACAATTGTGTAAGTGAAGGAGGGGAGTTCGGTGATCTACAACTGGTCTATGATCACCCCCATTACACTTGGTAACCTAAAAAATGGAGGATGCGTATGGTGATGTCGATGGCCTGATAACCTCATCCCTTAACATATTCTCTACCGATCCCGGCTTCATCTTCGTCTTTGGTGGGGACAATCGGTAGGGTGATGGTCTAACATGCACCTGATCGGAGTTGCATAATATATTGCATCCTGTTGGTGACAGCTAGCTTATTAGGTAATACTTCAGGAAACTCTCACAACACTCTAAGTAAACCTTGTACTTCACCTGACGACAAATGCTCTGCTTCAGATTCACCGGAGTCGACTTCTGTCCTACACACGCCTTAGCACCTGACTGCCTGAATAATTTGAACTTCCTCGAGAATAAGCTAAAATTAACCATGAAATTTTTACAAAATCACACCCCAATGAAAGATCAGTACGCAAACTCTCCCCCACGAAAACATCAATAGGTCACAAAATTTTTTTAATCTTACAGTACACTGTCAACAATCCCACCAAGGGAAGCACTTGAACATTCACCAGTCTATAAGTTTTAGCCAGAGGTATGATATCTGAAAATTTCAAGATACGTCATTGCTACTGCCAGACTCCAACAGGTCACCTAGGGACTCACTATTGATGCTTACACAGACGGAGGGGGACGAATCACCAGTCACCGCCTCATCCTATTGTACGCATACGACAAGGCGAACACTAGGCATCCAGTCTTTCCCTCTGGCGTCAACTGCCCAAACTCTTCTTCCGGGAAGACCGACACTGGCGGGCGAAAATACCCGGGACCCCACAACGACAACAATGTCTCTTAGCACTACCGATATTTCTGACTGAACCCTCACTCTCATTATACCGATCCGGCAGTCGCACCTGGCGCTTTCGCCTTTGATTAACCTGTTGACCACTTCCACATTACTGACCAACTGATCTAAATCTTTACAATTACGGGGTTTCTCCGAGAAAAAGACATGGAACGATCCTCCGGCTTTACCTCTTTTAAGATATTAGAAACCACCTCAGATTCAGGCAGATTCAAGTCTAACGCAATTGCCGACTTACATGCCTTACTGCCATACTCAGTTAAGACTCTTATGCTTGTTGCACACGAAAGAAATTTTGATTCATTGAGTCGCTTCTAACCCTAGCTGACTCTCGCTGTCTCAAAACTCTGGCACGCAACTTCTGCAAGTTTCCCTGCACCCCAGAATGACGCTGACCACCTTGGCTAATGGTGTGCGACAAAATGGATGTAAAAATTGCAAAATAATTTCCTGAGACATCTCAAATACTCGACCTGCCTTTCAGTAGCTGTTGCAAGGTGTTAATAGCAACGAACTGTATTCCCTGAAAGACGGTCAAAAGAGGGTTAGGTAATTTAGCAAACCCGGAGAACAGATTATTCGAACTGCTACTTCTAGCACCGGTAAAACTACCAAGATGAGAGGGCTTCCCTCCCCACTCACCCCTGACTTATGGCTTATTGCCCCACGCTAAGGCACTTAACATGAGCAGAAACTGCATCAGCTGGGCCCGTAATTCAATCGACTTCACTTTCGATTCAGATACTATCAAATCCAAATCCTCGATACATTTAATCCAATGAGCAATCTTAGCCTGAACACAATAGACCTGTCCATCGGATGGGATACTATCTTGGCCGTGCGGTTAAAGGCGCTGCAGTCTGGAACCGCAAGACCGCTACGGTCGCAGGTTCGAATCCTGCCTCGGGCATGGATGTTTGTGATGTCCTTAGGTTAGTTAGGTTTAACTAGTTCTAAGTTCTAGGGGACTAATGACCTCAGCAGTTGAGTCCCATAGTGCTCAGAGCGATTTGAACCATTTTGATACTATCTTGCAGGAAGCCTATATTTTTCTCGGCTGGTCTCGGCGGAGGTTCGAGTCCTCCCTCGGGCATGGGTGTGTGTTTGTCCTTAGGATAATTTCGGTTAAGTAGTGTGTAAGCTTAGAGGCTGATGACCTTAGCAGTTAAATCCCATAAGATTTCACACATATTTGAACATTTTATATTTTTCTCTAAGTCGGAAAGGGGAGCTACGCTGTACTCAACAGCAGCACTTACCTGGACAATTCGGGCCGCGGTAACCTATACCGGACTTCCCGTCGCTCCGCGCAGCCGCTCGCACACCTGCGTGACATCCCCTTCCTTGTACTACCCACCAATAAGAAGTTCGTAGCGTAGCTGTTCTTTCTTGGTAGCCCACTTCCAGCACCACTCGAGCGCCCATGGGATGAGCGAGTACACCTGAAAATCGATTCTGACAAAATACAAAAATACATTATGACAAAATACAAAACACTATCGAAACGCGGCAGGGCTCAGGCTCCTTGATATAAACATCTACAAAAAGCAAAACTTTCATGCACATGTAGAAATAGTCTGCCAGAGAGGCATTAAAATTGTGAACAAAACAGTAAACATTGGACAAAAAAAGTTTTCAGCTGTCACTATGTGCAGTAGAAACGTACCCAAAAGCAATATTAATTGTTATTTTGGACTACGGGACGAGCGTTTGGGCTCATAGAACCAGAAAGGTAAGGACACTACAGGCTCCACGGCTACCACAGAAAAGCGTACCACTGCACTTGACAGGCGCGTGTATATACATCACCGACTGAGGCAATAATGGTGATACTAGGCTTGCTACAGCCCGACCTAGTCGTAAGAAAGAGATGTGCACAGTATTGGCTCAAAAAGGCCGAATATGAGAAGGCGAAGGAGACACTAGGCCCAAGAGCCACAACGAATAAGGAAATAGAGGCTTGAATAGATAGAGAATGGCCCTTAGTTCTAGTAAGGTGGATGTAGAGGAATTATGGGCAAAGTTAAAGCAGACAGTAAATCGTCGTCTGGAGAGTTATGTGCCTAGTAAGTGGATAAAGGATGGAAAAGACCCACCGTGGTTTAATAACGAAATGCGGAGGCTGCTGAGGAAGCAGAGACTGTTGCGCTCTCGGTTCAAAAGGAAAAACACAAATGACGACAAGCGAAGGTAAGTAGAGATTTGGGCATCTGTGAAAAGATCTATGGGTGAAGCATACAATGACTACCACCGTCACATCTTAACAGAACATCTGGCAGAAAGCCAGAGGAAATTCTCGTCTTATTTAAAATCTCTAAGCGGGTCTATGACTTCCGTTCAGTCCCTTGTTGCCCAGTCTCGTGTGGCAGTTGAAGGTAGCAAAACGAAAGCCGAAGTTTTAAACTACGCGTTCAAGAAATCGTTCACACGGGAGAGTCTTACAAATAGACAGTCATTTGACCATCGCACAAACTCCCATATGGACGACATAGTAATAAATATCCGTGGCTTAGAGAAACAACTAAAAGATTTGAAACTAAAAAATCAGCAGGTCCCATGGAACCCAGTTCGATTTTACAAAGAGTACTCTATGGAATTGGCCCCCTATCTATCTTGCATTTATCGTGATTCTGCCGCCCAGCACAAAGTCCAAAGCGAGTGGAAAAAGTATATAATAAGGGGAAAAGGACGGATCCGCAAAATTCCAGACAATTATCCCTAACTTCTGTTTGCTGCAGAATCCTTGAATGTATTCTCAGTTTGAATATAATAAATTTTCTTGAGACTGAGAAGTTTTTTTTTCCATGAATCAGCATGGTTTTAGAAGGTATTGCTCGGGCAAAACTCAGCTTGCCCACATTATATATTGTGAACTATAGACGAAGGGCAACAGGCAGATTCTATAATCCTAGATTTCGAGAAATCGTTTGACATGGTGCCCCACTACAGGCTGCTGATGAAGGTACGGGCATATGGAACAGGTTCATAGACATGTGAGTGGCTTGAAGACTTTTACATTGTGCAATCCAGTATGTTGCTCTCAACGGCGAGTGTTTATAAGAGAAAAAGAATTCGTTAGGAGTGGCCCAGGGAAGTGTGATAGGACCGCTGTTGTTATCTATGTACATAAATTATTTGGTGGACAGGGTGGGCCCCAAACTGAGATTGTTTACTGATGATGCCGTGGTGTACGGTAAGGTGTCGAAGTAAAGTCACTGTAGGAAGATACAAGAGGACTTAGACAATATTTTCAGATGGTGTGATGAATGGCAGCTAGCCCTAAATGTGGAAAAATGTAAGGTAATGTGAATGAGTAGGAAAATCAAACCTGTAACGATCGGATACAGTATTCATAGTGTCCTGCTTGATACAATCAAGGCATTTAAATATCTGGACATAACGCTGCAAAGAGATATGAGATGCGAAGATCATGTGAGAACCGTGGTCGGGGAGGCAAATGGTTGACCTGTTTATTGGGAGAATCTTTGGAAAGAGTGGCTCACATGTAAAGGAGACCGCATATTCACTGAAGAGCCAAAGAAACTGGTACATCTGACTAACATCGTGTAGAGCACTCACGAGCACGCAGAAGTATCGCGACACGACATGGCATGGACTTGACTAATGTCTGAAGCAGTCCTGGAGTGAAGTGACACCATGAATCCTGCAGGGCTGTCCATAAATCCGTAATAGCACGAGGGGATGAAGAGCTCTTCTGAACAGCACGTTGCAAGGCTTCCCAAATGTGCTTAGTGATGTATATGTCTGGGGAGTTTGGTGGCCAGCGGAAGTTTCTAAACTCAGGAGTGTGTTTCTGGAGCCACTTTTACTCGTGGTTTGCGGAGTATAGATTTAGACGTAGAAATAGATTCAGTTATCGATAATTAGTGATAATGGAATTTTTACAGATGGACTATGACGGGAGCGTATTATTGTATCTCATTACCAGCCGGAGGGTAGGTGTGCTAGAGTTAAGGATTCATGAATCTGCGAACTCGAAACTAGAGCATGTTGCCGAACAGGGAGCGGGAAAGTTGCTGGCAGTGGCGACGACGTGTCTGCTGGCGATCCTGGCTGGTGTGGAGTTCCAGCGTTAGTGGCACTGAGCCGTAGTGTCTGATACTGCGAGTAGAAACAATATCGTGAGAGACTTTTGCGCTGTAGCGACGTGTGTACCACCAAGGCTAGTTTCGAAGTCTCTTCTCTGAAGTCTAGCAGTGAAGACTCCACTCTGCATTCCTGAAGTGAAGTCCCACACTAGGATTATCTCTGTCACAGCGTTCTGCGGAGATTTCTGTGAGTATGCACATATATTGGATTGACAAGGTCATGTTCTTCTTCTCGTTTACAGAAATATTTTACGACAACTGTCACAGTTCTTATGTTTCCCCCTGTATACCCCTTTCTGAAAAGACCACACCCGCTCGTGAAGATACTTTTCCGTTATAAAATGTGGCGTTTTCTCCAATACTTGCAAATGTATTCAATCCTCTGGATCTATCCTTTTGTTATCTGTCTTCGAAAAGTGCTTTTATATCGTCACATGGCTGCCTTTGTTGGGACCCAACAATACTCGTTGGACCCACATCCTGTTGGCCCCTTTCTGGACACACAATAGGAGCCTCGGTCGTGGCAGAGTGAGAGGGTGGTGGGGGGGGGGGGGGGGGGGGCGAGGGGAGACGGCTTTCTGTGGCGTCTGTGTCAGTGAGCAGGCCGGCTCTTGCGGGTCAACGGCAGACGGCTATTGTATCTGGACGTCTGCCGTCGTCTCTGTCTCATTCGTTGTGTGGCGTCGTCAGAGTGCCTCGTCTTCCTCATTTAGCGATCTCTGGTGTCCGTCCCTCTGTGTCTGTGCGGGAAGCGTCTCTTGCCTGGCGCCACGTCTGGTGGAATCATAATAGAGTTCTCGTAAACACACGAACAAGTAAACAACTTGAAGACCACTAATGAACACAGTCTGAAAACAGTTATTGTTAACTCCCACACAGAAACAACGTCATGCCACCTACAAGAACAAGCCAAGCAAAACGTGCGATGTTCAAAGCAAACGACGTGTTGTGGACAGCTTTACTTTTATTATCTTCAAACTTCGAAAAAATATCCTATGGAATGACAGTTGTCCAGAAAAATCTAAGCTTACTTTCAAATTTAGCCTTGCTGTCAGGCATTTTATGCAATTACTAAAAGAGCAAATGTTTTGTTACCTGGTAGAATTATTAACCTCTTAATAAAATGATAATCATCTTCTTCCACTAGTTTAATTTATTAATTTTACAGTTTGTTTCAGTGGACTGGCTACCCTTATTAGGAAACTACCAAACAAAAATAAACTTGGTGAAAGCTTGACTCCGGCCGGAGTGGCCGAGCTGTTCTAGGCGCTACAGTCTGGAACCGTGCGACCGCTACGGTAGCAGCTTCGAATCCTGCCTCGGTCATGGATGGATGTGATGTCCTTAGGTTAGTTAGGTTTAAATAGTTCCAAGTTCTAGGGGACTGATGACCACAGCAGTTAAGTCCCATAGTGCTCAGAGCCATTTGAACCATTCTGAAAGCTTGACATCAATGGTCAAATTCAATTAATTCAAAATAGAATATATACAAAATTAGACCAGATTTATGATCATAGCAATAATTATAAACTGTCTCCGTAAAGGCGAATAGAGATCTGTTTTTGACGAAATAACTGGTACAATACCTTTTACAACACTAAAAAAAGCGCTACAGAAGCTGCGACAGGTTATTGATATTCAGCTGCCTGTAGCGTACAGTTAAAGATAGAATAATGCTTTTGTTTGAAATATGTTTAGGAGCCATTTGGAGCTCAAAATAAAGAAAATACTTCCCTTAAATACTCCATTTTCAATACTGAAAGTTGCCTGTATTTGTGCCATACTCAGCTTCGACTGAGAGGTACGAGCTCTTCGAGCAACCTCTTTCCATGGTCACTAAGGCCATTTCGCGTCTTGGGGGAAGTCAGTTTTCCTTTCAAACAATGGGAAGCCTTCAGCGGTTAGAACCCATGAGGCCGTCTTTGTTTGAATTAGCATTCGCTGTTCTAGTTCTAGTTCTTTTCTCTTTTCTGACACGGAGCTTCTGTAATCTGGCTTGGGAAGAAGACTGTCTTAGTCTGGTGGAGATCTGTTTGGTGTGGAGATTTTACAATGACGAAAGAATCAAATGACGTCATTTCATTTATTTGCCGTGGTGAAGCTTAGGCCAAATGGTTAGCTTATTTCGGCACTACTTGCTCACTGTCACTCAGCGATTACCCTACAGCGTGGTAAAAATGGGAATTCTTAGGTTGCTCAAGCTTGATTAAATGGAACGAAATTATACCGATACACATTATCTTTGCAATGCGTGGTGCTGTATATTCAAAGTTATTATCCTCTCCTGTAGTATGAAAAGATACTGCAACTCTAAAGTGCGTACTGTGAATCTAATATTTCGATCAGTTATTGTGAAATGGAGTTTTATATCTATTCCGTGTTAACTCGTAAATAAATTCATTTCCCTTAGTAATAACACATGTATTAACTAATGAAATTCTTTGAGAATTATTTCCTCCCAAAACATGTCGTTTCTCTCTCATTTATGTTTAATACTGTGCCATGTTGCATGAACGACATCTTGTAACCCGTGGATTCGATTCACGGCCCATAAATACTCTGGCATATAAGGGACCACAGACAGAACCGCAATCGCAAAACATGGTAATAAGTGTTTCTCTTTGCTTGTTATCAAGTTACAGATGCAGACAATGTAGGTCAACGAGAGCAATTCGGACGATCGTTACTCGCTGAATGTATTGTGGGATCATCGTACACATTACTGTATGTTATGTGGAAATGATATTCACATGTTTTGTAGTGATTTTGATATCTTAGTTATTGTTTTATGCTTGAAGTTAGTGATTACAGAACTGAGGAAACATTCTCATTCGCTCTGCTGGACGATAGAAGAAAAAGGCAAACACCAATTCTTGGTGCCTTTCTTGCTGAATCGTTATTCACTGATCAGTAGCTATGCCACGAACATTTCCAGTCTCGCTTGTTATGTAAGGGTGTGTGTGTGTGTGTGTGTGTCTGCGTGCTCGCGCGCGTGACTATTTTTATTAAAATTTATGGGTTATGCATTTCCAAATTGTTTCCTGGGTTGTATTAAATGTATTCGCAATTACGAATATAGACAACAATCAACTGTGGAATGGATTGACGACAATGAAAATTTGTGCTGAACCGGGAACGCTCATCGCGTGCGGTCGCCGTACCATCTGGTTACCCTTGCACGACTCCCAGCCAGATCAGAAGTTCCATACGTCATCAATCATGAGTCTACAACCTTAAACTCTTACATCCACTATGTATATTCGATAATATTCCCATACAGGTGAGACATTTTACCTGAATGTTGGCCTGTGTCGGCGGCTGAGTTGTAACTCGTGCCCGGATAGCCAACCGGTAAGGCGACCGCTCGCGGTAAGCGAAAAATCCCGGTTCGAGTCCCAGTGGGGCACAAATTTCCATAGTAGTCATTCCATTATACAGCTGACAGTTGTCCATATTCAAAATTGCTAATACATTTAATATTTTTTATAACGGCTGTAGTCACCGCAGTACCTAACGCAATTCAGAATAACACAGGCACTGCAATGTCGTGTTTTCTGGGGCATAATTACTATGTACAGGTCATTCGTCCTATCAAGCGGCAGCCCCTCTCACACTGCTAAATGTCAGTGGTCTGTCCTGGTAGGGGCTACACGAGCAGAAGACAACTCAACTATCGTGCATGTGTACCGAACCGACAGGCGGCAGCGTGAACGCCACCAGAGATTACTAGACGCACAGACCAGCCTTCTTCTGGGGTCACGTGATCGCAAATAGTTCCTACTGTATCCTGGCGTCGCCAGGATATTTAGTCCAGCACAGAGTCGCTGAAGGCACACTTTCCCTCGAGTGTTCTGGGCCGGGAGCCGACTATACCCGCAGTCCATCATTCAGAGCTCTAGCGGGGAACCTTTGCACCCTTCGATGACATGCCGTTCGCCAATCACCGCTGCCCGTGGGAGACGCCAAGCCAGTGACTAGCTCAGGCATCGCCAGCCAGAAACCGCAAGGGACTTTGACGCTTTCCATTGACCTTGTCTTTCATTGCATTGCTCTACTTTTGAAGTGAATCTTAGAGTTTTGATTTGTCCCTCATTGAGGCCATCTGCCCGCTTAGGTACTTTTCTAAATTCAGTGTTTATCCCAAAGTATTGCAAACAGTTCCCATAACTAACTTTCTCCAAGGAGGAGCTTCAGTTCAAGTACTTTCTAATAAATCTGTTCTACATTGTTTACCTGGGCTGTGTTCTCATAAAACTAGAAGCGACGAGGTATTTTTCTATGTACATACTTTTTCACTTGCGTCTGCACTCCCAATAGACAGTGTTTGCATGTGACAACAGCCTCTTCCCTCACAACCTTAGTAATGCCAACGATTTTTGCTTCCCATTCCTGACGATCCCCATTTTGATTACTCCCTCTTCCCAAACGTCCTTGTACGCATCAATACCTCTGTCCCAATGCTCGCCCCTAGTTTCCGGTACTTTGATCACTGGATCACTTACCCCCCCCCCCTCCAATTTAAACCCTCCCATCACAGCACACAATATCACACTCATCCTCAGCTCGTAATGCAACACCGCTCCTGGTCACGACGGTGTCACCTACTGCCATCTTGAAGAATCCCCCCTCCCCCCTCCCCCGCCGACCCCATCCTTCCTGGCTGCCCTTGCCGCCCTGTACGTTCTCCTCTCCACTGGCTTTCACCACGTCCTGTGGAAGACTTCACATGTCCTGCTGTTTCCTAAATGCAATAAACCCCCCTTTACACCTCTTCCTTTCGGCCCATCTCCCTCATCTCCGTGTTTAGTAAGGTCTTCGAGTCCATCCCATCCCGCCGTATTCATCATAAACGAACACGTTTGTTGTCATTTTCCATTACAACTTGTTCAAAACCCTCTGTCTAAGCTTCCAACTGCATTTAGCTGCCCTATCCTCTCTCCATCTTGTCCCTGTATGCTCCCATAAGCAGCACTTTACCTTCCCCCACCCCTACCCTACTCTCTCTCCCTCACCGTCCCAGCCTCCTCCTTACCGCCACCACCCGGTTTCCTCTCCCATTATGAGCTGGTGCTCGCAGTTTGGCTTCAGCTACCAGAGGCAGTGGTCATGTGTTAGTGCGTGCATGCTGTGTGTGTGTGTGTGTGTGTTTTTGTATATTTTTGACTACCCAGTTATTGCTGCTGATCCAGAATATGCAAAAGGCCATGCTTGGGATTGTGGAGAAGATGGCTACCATCACTACCTCCAATCCAGAACTTTCCAACCGGATTTCCTGCATCGACTCACCGGTGAAACGCTTCTGGAGAGCGTCTCCGCCATTCCAAGTCTTAGACGGAGAGATCGAGCCATAAGCGAACGAACAATGTGCGAGGTATGGAGCAACAGTCTGTTGCCCATGGTATCACGGGTGATGTTCAGCAGCATACGTTCTTTTCGATATGCGCACTACTGGAAATTTAGCGTCTGCTACAGGAGCCCAACCCGAAGTGGAACCCGAAGCCCTCTGTTACGAACGATTGACCATCTTCTCTCCTCGAATATTTGGATTCCCAAGTGCACGTTTCAGTGGTTCATTATAAGTTTTTTAGCTGTTAGGGGCACGATGGGAATGGATAGACTGGTTACGAGGTTCGTCCTGAGACTGCTGATTCGAATGAACCTACGCGAACAATCTTACGAAATGAAATTACAAAACGTCAAAGTTGCAAAGAAATTAGTTTTTTATTTAAATGGCGTCCAGTTTGGACTTTAGTCCACTATCAAGCTATCCACATAAGTCCCACTATAGCACCATAACGTGGGTGCACTGTCCACAATGCTTGCATGAATGGCTAAGTGCAAGATACTACTTGCGTACGGCAGTCCAGTGCATAAAGCATGATGTTCGACGGAACAATGTCGTTCACGCACATGATCGATCAATAGCAAGCTCAGCTGAGCACCAGCACCTTTGCTTGGGCGCCGAACTGCAGACACACAGCAGCGATAAAATGGCAAGCTGACAGATTACACCCTTTACTGGTGAACCCACAGCGTCCGTCTAGGTGCAGTCTTCGGGTCGCGGCGCCTGATGCTCAACAAAATCCATACGCCCCCGTCCTCCGTGCATGACACCGGGAAGGGGCAGGCAAACATACAGACCGCCCTCCTTGCTCAGCGGTCGCGGCCACAACTTCGGTGCACAGGTCGACCGCTCTGATCAAGGCACTGCCGCGAAACGTGTCTTTCCTCGTTTGCAGGCAGGCTAATGACAGGCCGCGCACCAGCCAATGCTGCTCGATTTCTGCCTCGATCACAGATCACCAGCGCTTCTACGTATTCGCGGTAAACCTCTCTGATCTCGATTGACGGAAACGTGTTAGCACGGCTCACTAGGGTGCAAGTCACTCTCTTAACAGTAGTGAAACTTCAGCTCAGCTTATAAATTTGACCCCAGTAATCTATGATGGTAGAGCTCCAAAAGCCATGAAGTCCATTAATACCTGTTTGACGAATAATGCTAATAATAGGCTTCCGTGTCTTATCAACCGTATCTAAAGGGTGTTTTACAGTTAATGTTGCAAACTTCTAAAGGTTGTAGACGCAACTTAATATATGAAGTTTTACATAGGAACCATTTGAGGCGCCATGTCACGGACTGCGTAGCCCCTCCCGCCGGAGGTTTGAGTCCTCCCTCGGGCATGGGTGTGTGTATTGTTATTAGCATAAGTTAATTTAAATTAGTTTAAGTAGTGTGTAAGTCTAGGGACTGATGACCTCAGTAGTTTGGTCCCTTAGGAATGCACACACATTTGAACATTTTTGAACATAGGAACCACTATCCGGAAATGTCATGCAACGACGCTACAAAGCGTCAAAGTTGTAGGCGCCGACGCCTGTAAATGTAAATACAGGGTGATTCCGAGATGACGTTACAAACTTTCAAGGATGATGGAGCAGGATAAATGTATCAATTTGAGGTAAAAGTGGCTGCAACGGGAACGAACGAGTCGAAAGTTATAAGCGAAAACCGTTTTGATACCTCTGACAGTGGAATACACGTTCCGGCACTGTTGTTGCTAAGATTGTATGACAGACAAGTTTCAGGGGTGGTATTACGGACCAAAACAAGAAAAATATCTAATAAACATGATGGATACCTGAGGAGCTATGAGCACGTGTTCACTGTTGGTACGGTGAAACACATCTCTTCCGTCGAACATGTGCGCATAGCTCCTCAGGTATGCATTTCAGAGCCCATGTTTATTAGACATGTCCATACCAACACTTCTGAAAGTTGCTTATACTACATTCTTAGCAACAATAGCAACTTTGACGTTCTGTAGCGTCGTTGAAGGGCATTTTCGGACAAGGGTTCCTATGTAAAACTTCATCTATTAAGTCCCTTTTACAAGTGTGTAACACGAATTATGAAACACCCTCTACATGCGCAGGCAGAAGAGGAAAATAAATCCTGTCTAAGATTTGTGCAACTAGCAGTGTGTGAATACGAAGATACTGCAAACCATTTTATTCTAAGATATGCTTAACACGAGGCAGCTAAGAGTTGCTCATCATTATGCCCAAAATTCTGTCAAACCTACCGCTTGATACATTGTAAAGAGATTTCTGGTCGACTGTGGGAACTCCCCAACATAACCACAACCCAGTTCGACGTACTATTACGGGCTTGTCGCAAAGAGAAGAAGTTGAACCACATTAATGTTATAGTATCACTTCATAACCTGAATTATCGCTTTTGCTTGCGAGAGCGCAGCACTGTAAATGACATCGTTGGCTTGTTAGCGTTCCGTGATTTTTAACACACTTGTGTATTCCGTGACTTTACTAATGATTTTTGCCTGATAGTAGACTTGACTACGGAAAGAAACGACAGCTGCCATTGCTGCGAGATATAAGAAAATATTAATTTTTGTCAGTATACACTCTTGTAAGAAGCTGGATATATGCTGTAACAGTTAAGCACTGAGAAGAAGGTTTTTATGCAATAATAGTTATCTTAAAAGGTAAATTTTTTCCAATTTTTAAGTGAATATTATGCTCATCTTTCCTCTCCTAGTAATTACGATACAAAGTGCAAGCAAGCAGAAGACTTAAGATTTTGGATGTTAGGTAGTACTGTGCGATCCCTGTTTAATACCACGGTCTTTTGGAATGAAGTTTCTCTTTTGTGAAAGGCGAGATTTTGTGGGACTTGCCCAAAAGACACAGAGTATCGTAGTTGTTCAGAATCGTATCCGTCTGACTTGCTCTTCAGTAACAGCGTCAAGAATTTTTCAGAGCTACATTACGACGCAGATCTTGAAAAGCTGTTTCTTACACTGGCTGCTAAGAAGAAATTTAACCCTGAGTGCGCTCGATTGCACTCCGGAGACGACACGCATTACTGAAAAATTAATAATTTACTCTTTTTCAGCCAAGAAGACAGTAATTTAGGTCCACAGCACAGAAAATTTTAGTTTAGATGAAAAGGTCAATTTCAGTTTTCAAATTAAAAACTAACACCAAAGGACAGATTTATTTAAATCATTTAATACTAGGAAGGAAAGAGGACCTGGTAAGAGTAGGGAACTGTAGTTACAATTAATTTTGCAGCGGAAAGTTTCGAAGCTGCCTGTCTGATTGTTCTTTTTGCTCTTATCAGGAATACTTATCAATTGTTCTAGTGGCCAAGTAAGGGTGTTCAGAAAAATTGGCGACTGACATATCAGGACCTCTTTGATAGGGCAAGAATGATAATATGAATGTATGTATTGTATTTATGTGATCTGTGCTGTAACATTTTGTGTATTTCTTCTGTTGTATGTACATCGACTGGACGAGTTGTGCGACCAGCTGTATGCTGAGAGGCCAATCTATATGCTGACTGATTCCAGTAATGAAAACTGCTGTCAACTCTACAGAATACAGACAAGCAACTGCAGCCATTTCGGATCTGTGACACTCAATCTTCTTACTGTCGTCTTTTCCTTAAACTATTAGTAATGATGTGTTTTTATTTATATGTGGTTCAAATGGTTCAAATGGCTCTGAGCACTATGGGACTCAACTGCTGTGGTCATCAGTCCCCTAGAACTTAGAACTACTTAAACCTAACTATCCTAAGGACATCACATACATCCATGCACGAGGCAGGATTCGAACCTGCGACCGTAGCGGTCGCGCGGATTTATATGTGTACTCTTGTTTATGCCCTAGTGTTAAGTGTGATCTGATAGGTTATTGTACTGTGAATATTTTAATGGTAATTACACGTAATATGTCTAAGATGGAATCTAACAGTATCAGCTGAAGTGTCAGCTACAGTTCCCACCACTACTGTTAGTTCTGTGGGAATAAGTTTACAAGACTTTATGGTTAGCATAACCCAAAGTATCCAGCAGTTACGTTTAACCATACAAGAGGTATTTACTAAGCAGGATAGCATGGTTAACAAACAAGATGCTTTAGTTAATGAGCAGGCTAAACTGATCACTGAACAGGAGAAAGCAGCAGCAATTATGCACACAGTTGCTGTAGAACAAGTGAGTCTTTCAGCTCAGCAAGATAGCTTAGTTCAAGCCCAAGGAAACTTATCTGATAAGCAGTATAGCTTAGTTGCAGAGCAGTCCAACATTTCTGCCACTGTGAGAGACTTAATAGTGAAAAATGTACATCAAGTAGATCTCGCTACGGCAAATTTGAAATTAGCTCAGGAAAGAATTCGCAATGATATTTCGCAAATACAGAATGACGAGAAAGACATTAATTGTAGACAGAAATCTATGCAAACAACGGTAGGTTCTTCAGTCGGAAAGGTCAATGAAGATTCATCTGGCTCTGTAAACGTCAGAGGAAACAGTATCTTAACGGCAACAAGCCGTCCATACTGTTCGAATGAATGACCGAACCGAACTAGAAAACGAAATTAAGCTTGTTCTCGAGAACATAGGCTCTGATCTTGCAAAATGGAGAGATGAGATAGTCAAGTGGGTTGATAAATGCGAGCAGAGTATAAGGAACATTCAAGTAGGTGCTTCTGACACCCATGTTGTGTTCTCGAACGAAGAAATACCGAATACGACTAGCACAACAACTATTACGGGCAGTTCAAGAACATATGCTGAAAGTGCACATGTTGTGATGGACCCAAATTTTGCGAATACTCCATCATCAAACGTATATGCTCAGATGCTTATGGAGGAGAAGTTGCTTAAATACAGGCAATTTCAGATCTTTGTGCCGGAGAAGAAAACAGTAAACCCAATTGCCTTTATTCGTGTATTCCATGGTGTACTTCCAAGAGAATGGTCGAATGCACAAAAGATAAGTTTCGTGGCAGGGTTCGTACAAGGAGAAGCAAGCTCGTGGTGTATTGATGCCATAGAAACATGTAACACTAATGAAGGATTTGAAAAGGCAATCCTCAACAGATATTGGTCGAAAGGCATCCAAGTAGGGAACAGTAGTTACTATTAATTTTGCAGCACCAGGAATACTTAATTTTTCTAGTGGCCAAGGGAGAGTCATTAGAGTGTTTAGACTTTTTTTTTAGAAGTATTGAACATAAGATTCAGTGGTATGCAAAAGGAGAAGAAACACTGAAATCTCTCTCAAAATTCCAATATTTTTTTATTATAAAAGTCTCAAAAGAACAGCCTTACTCGAACTACGCAAATGGTGTGTAGCAACCTGTTACTTAGGGTGTTAAGCTGGTTGCGAATAAAGTATTAATAATTTTGTCTTACAGAGTTTTACAGTTTACAGAAAGTGCAGAGAGAACAGTGTCTGGAGTTTCATCCAGCGCTAAACGATGCAGCAGCAATAGTAATAATAATAATAGTAGTAGTAGTAGTAGTAGTAGTAGTAGTTTTATTCATTCGGGATGACAACCACAAGTGCCAGGAAAGGCACCAAGTACATAACGTGAAACATTAACAGTTACTGTGTTTCTAAGTTATGGCCATTGTTAACATATCAGTTAGTTGGTTTCAAATTCAGTAATTACAACAATCACGTTGGATTAGTCTCTCTCTACAGATGTTGACAAGAGCTACGGGAAAAACTATAACTAATCACAAAATATTGTCATGATTTGCTAATTCGCTAACCAACATGTGGTTACAGATGGCTGTATGATATAGATGGCTGTGTGATAACGTAAAGAAGGTGCTGGTGCTGCAGAATCTAACGTTGTAGGCAATACGGTAGTCATTGCAATAGATGTAGAATGTCTTTTGACATATTTTTCATTTGAATAATTATCACGTTATTATGTTGCAATTTCTAGATCTGAATATAAGACAGACTCTGATGCAGACACAGACGTGAAGGAAGAAGTCTGGGCAGTAAAAAGACAAGCTGTTTGCATGATCAGGTAGTACTAAATTCTCATAACTTGTTTCTAATGAAGTCCAAATCATCGCTGTCTATGCGCATCTCTAATCTGTCCTCTTGTTTATTCTGAATAGAGCACCCTGAACATGGTTCATAATCGGTGAATACACATACAAACTCTCGCGAAGACTGTATGTGATTCGCCTTGCGTCTCTCATCTACACTAAGATGGAGCCACAGACTTAGAGGAGCACCTACAGATTGAGAAACTGATATTTGTGTAAATTTTAGCCAACATTTTTGTGAATTTGTACAGCATAAAATAAACAATCACTTCGTTTTATTCGTTAGGTCTTCTTACTATGAAACTGTGGATTGAACTGTCGATGTATTTGGTTTTAGTGTAACGTTTACAAAAGTCGTGTTTGTTTCATTACCCTAATGGGCACGTTTCAATCAACAATATTAACGAAATGGTAGACCATGCTGGCGGCTTAGCAGCCCGATCAATAGTGACCAAAACAATGCCGAATTTCGGTAATAGTTCGTGTAGGCATAAATTTTTGGACAGTGGAAGGAGAAAGTGCCATGACCAACATACGGCAAATCGTGACTGGTGAGGGATGAGTGTGGGGATGAAGGTGCATTTGTAGGTCACTTTTGTACGTTTTTCTTGATTAACTCGAAAACAGTGGCCTCGAGCGAATCCCAGTACATAATTTAACTAGGGCCTACATTAAATTTCCTACAAAAAGGTACTGTACATTTTTTGTCTGTAGGACTAATAGTTTGCACGTAACGAGCAGGAGAATATGAAAATCTCGCGTGTGGTTTTTGAAGGCCAGATGCAGAACAGCGGGTTACATAAAACGACAGCTGAATCACCGTGTATACTAAGACATATCTGAGAGACTTTTTCCATGATTTGCCACTTGGAACCAGTCTAGAGACTTACAACAGAATACCGAGAAGACAATGGCGCTGAAAATGCGTTTCTGAAAAAAAGGTACTTAAGACGTTTTCCTTTCTACTCTTCAAATACTGTTGGTTACAAAATAACAGCGCTGCAACACCTCCTCCCCCCCTTCCCCCTCCCCCCTCCCTGTCAAAAGAGGAGGTCCTATAAAAGTCTACCCTGCTGTTTCAAAAGTAAGCAAATAGCTAACTCTGTTCCGGTTCGCCCTTTTGTTTTTCTAGCTGTCACGGAAACTGCTCAAAATGTTTACCTTGAATACTGAAACATGCCGTGAAGCGATTCCGAGCAGTTAATGCTGGTCGTTGAATTTCACCTGGACTTAGCACAGGCCCATGCTACGCCATTTCCCGACTACAGTAAAATGTTCCCGTTGTTCATAATCCACAGAATCACTCATATTGTTCTGATGCAATTGGTGAAAGGTGTAAGTGCTATAAGGGGAACAGCATCACAGTCATAGGATTAACTATAGAGACAAAAGCAACCACTAAATATGATCGACAGGCATCAACACGAGGACATCCTACACCACCGAGGGCTGACCGTTCTCCACAAAATAAACTGGACCACATTCCATCTCGTTTCCGGATAATTTTTACTGTTCCGTAGCTCAATAGGTGAAGACGGAACCCTTATATTATCACTCTCTTGTCCGTCCGACTATTAAAAACCCTTTTCCTCAGAAACTGGTAAGTGTATCAAGCCGAATTCATGCCAAATACTAGGGTCTATGGTCCCGTAGGAGCGTAAAAAATTTGAAGCTTCTGAGTCAAGGCAATCGAAAGTTACGGCCATATGTGGCACATATTTTGATACTCGCAAACTGGCACATCAAAACTTAAACAGTACTTCCAATAATACAGTACACAGTTCTTCCTGTTGATATGGAATCATTAAATTTGACAAGAAGCAAGATGTCACAGTACAACTAAAGGAAAACATCCGAGAAGTGTTAATTTGTAATGATGTCTCTTGAAAAAAAGTCTCTTTTTAATCTGTCGTTCGACTGTCTGTCCTTCTATTAAGACCCCTTTTTCTCATGAACGGATAGACGTATCAAACTAAAATTTATGTCACACATTAAGATCTGTTGCTCTCGACAATACAAAAATGTTAAGCTTCTAGGTCAATGCAACAAAAAGATACGGCCATTTATCTCACGTATTTTGGTACTCGTAAACTCACTCATCAAAATCTGTAGGGTACTTCATGTTGACATAGAATCAAGAAATTGGGCAAGAAGCAAGGTCTGACGGTACAAGTAAAGGAAATAATCAGAAAGTTTGTAGTTTGTAAGTATATTACACCAAAAATATTTCTTTTGTCACTTATCTGACTTCAAACGTAAAATTAAAGTGTTCTCGAAAAGTCTTGTGATCCCTTGGTCTGATATCTCGAGAGTATTAATGAAAATAACACACAAAAATCGTCGAGATTCTCGATTCACTGAATGGATGAATAGCCTGTATAAAAAAAAAAACAAAAAAAATTCGGACAAGCTCTAGTGGCAGGTTCCTTACAAAAATAAATAAACAAGAAATAATGTGTCTAGTAAACATGAGCTGTAAAATGCGAACTTTAAGAGCCATGAGCATTTGTTCATTTACGATTCTATGAAAAACATCTCTTCTACTGCAAAGACTTTGCTTTCCATATTTTGGGAGGTGTCAGTAAGGGAAAAAAACCGATAAACATGCAGTCTGAAATGCATACTTTAAGATCTATCCACTGAACAAATGCTTATAGATCTTCAGGTATGCGTTTTAGAGCCCATGTTTACTATTTTTTTCTTATTTTGGTCTAAGGAACCTGTCCCTAAGGCTTGTTGGTACTTTTTGGGATACTCTATACAATTAAGTTTGTACGAAGGCGCCAAAGAGCCAGTCCTACTCGCACCTGGCCAAGTTTTTCTCTAGTTATAACTAGTTCTGTAAAAATATGAGGTACTTTTTGTTTGGATATGTCGAGTGGTGGGTGCAGATTACGCTACTATAATGTGTAGGAAAATGAGAGCTCGATGTGGGGATTTTGCAGCCGGCAGTAGTCTGTTGTTTATATTACGAGACCGCGCCGGTGGACGCGACATAACGTGGCGTCCGAGGCTGCAGCCGGCCGGCGATCGATGGCGGCTGTGGGGCGCAGCATCGGCGCGGCCCACCAGAGACATCACGCCGCGGTTACCATGGCGACCTACCTGCGGCTTCCCGCAGCTTGGTTCTAGGTCAGTGCTATTCACGCGCCAGGTGCACGGGACGCCGAAGGCGACCTGTCTCCACCACTACCGTTTCGAGTTCACTCCAGCAAATACTGCACTTCGGGGGGGACATTAATATTAAGCTAATACGAAGAAGTTCATGGCATACTACCAACATGATTTTCATATCAACAAAACTTTGTTACGTTGTTACACATTGCATGTGTTTCACCCTAGCGAAGATGAAATACGAGTTTCATCCACAGAACAGTTTTGTTACACTGAGATGACGAAAGTCGTGGGAAAGGGATATGCACTTATACAGGTGGCGGTAGGATCACGTACACAAGCTATAAAAGGGCAGTGTATTCGCGGAGCTCTCATTTGTAGTAAGGTGATTAATGTGAAAAGGTTTCAGACGTGATTATAGCCGCACGAGGGGAATTAACAGACTTCCAACGCAGAATGGTAGATGGAGCTAGACGTCTGCGATATGCCATTTTGGAAATCGTTACGGAGTTCAGTATTCCGATATCCGTAATGTCAAGATGTGCCAGGAATACCAAATCGCAGGCATTTCTCCTCACCATGGACAAGACAGTGGCATTCACTTGACGATCGAGGACAGCGGCGTTTACGTAGAGTTGACAGTGCTAACAGACAAGCAACACTGCGTGAATAACCGCAGAAATCAGTGAGGGACGTACAACGAACGTACCCATTACGACAGTGCAGCGAAATATGGCGTTAATGGGCTGTGGCAGCAGACGACCCATGTGAGTGCCTTTGTTAACAGCGTGATATCGTCTGCGGCATCTCTATTGCGTTCGTGACCATATCAGTTGGACGCTAGACGACTGAAAAGCGTTGGCTTGGTAAGATGAGTCCCAATTTCAGTTGGGGTTCGAGTGTGACGCAGATCCAACAAAGCTTTGGACCGAAGTCGTTAATAACGCACTGTGTAAGCTGACGGTGGGTCCATAATGGTGTGAGCTGCGTTTACATGGATTGGACTAAGTCCTCAGGTCCAATTGAATCGATCATTGACTGGAAATGTTTATGTTTGGTTACTTGGAGACCATTTGCGGTCATTTATGGACCTCACGTTCCCAAAAAAACGATGGAATTTTTATGGATGGCAGTGAGCCACATCAACGGGGCCGCAGCTGTTCACAATTGGTTTGAAGGACATTCTGGACAGTTCGACCAAACGATTTGGCCACCGAGATCAACTGATGTGAAGCCCATCGAACATTTATGGGACATAATCGAGGGGTCAGTTCGTGCACAAGATCCACACTGGCAACACTTTCGCTGTTGTGGACGACCGTAAAAACATCATGGCTCAATATTTCTGCAGGTGCTTCCAACGATTTGTTCAGTCAGTGTCACTTCGCGTTGCTGCCCAACGCCGCCCAGAAGGAGGTCCGACACGATGTTAGCAGGTATTCCACGACTTGTCACCTCATTGTGCGATGGCTGTTAATGGAAGTTAAGTCTTGTGCGTTTCATTCAAATGAATAATTTACAAAGCTATGATTTTATAGAAATTTTGTTTCATCTAACTTAGTGTCACGGAAATTCTTTCAAACTGGTTAAACCAGATAAAGAGTCTACGTACCCATATTCAACAGTAACTTATAACATATTTGTGAACTGAGGGGAGTTGGAACGCCCTACCCTGACAATGTTAATTTTAGTGACTTGGCTTTCCTGCATTACAGGAACCACTGTAGCCATTGATATGAAACTTTTACAGGACATTAAACTCTATGTTTTGAGTCCACTGAACTACAATAATTGCATTTCAGTCACTGCTTTCGGAAATACAATTTTTTAATTACACGGTCAAAATTTTTGTGTACCTTTTTGTACGTTATCGTAAATAATTTTAATTAAACGTAAAATCATGTTCTTCTTTAGTTCAGTACACTCAGGATATGTACGTATTTACTCCCTGAAAATATGAATACTCTACTTGAAGTAGTTTCTGAGATTTCGGGAAAAATGCAACAGAAAATGCAAATTTTCAGGAACGGCTTCTAATGTTTCAAAAGACTGTAACTCACTAAATATATGCGTAATTTTTTTTATTCGTTCAGAAGCACCCTGCACCGTACTGTATATCATCCTCTTATCTTTTTCCAAGTTGTTTCTTCTTTTCTTCTTTCTGTACTCCTTAGTGGCCAACTGTGCTGCATGCTCTGCTTTATCAATGGGAACCTTGTCCAACCGTTCAAGTTCTCTGATGTAGATAGCTCCAGGATTAATTCCCATATGCTGTAGCACTTTTACCGTTCCAATGTTGCCAACATTAAAAGCAATAATTACATCACTGACCCCACACTTTAGTGTCTTCATTCCAATAAAAACAATTTTTAGTAAGCGAGTCCATATAAGATTATTGAACGACTCAGTGGGATTTTGAGTCTGACCATGCAGACACTTCTTCTGTAATTCAGGATTTGTCAGGTCTCTGAATAGGTTTTATGATATCCATGACTGCTGCTGGGATGGAATGTTTATGGCTTTATGAACTGTTTGAGTGTTGCGCATTGTAGTAATTGCACCATGAAACAGGCCCAGGAAGGCAAAGGTGGTGTACTGGTTTTACATCAGTTGACAGTCAGTGGAAGAAAGTAGCCTGCCTGCTTCATTATTTCTAATGGACATCCCATAATACTGGTGTAGTTCCTCAATCATTTTGTCGGTCGTCCCGCCTCTTGTGGTTTTACCATCAGAAAGTTTCTTGTCCCTCAAACTTTGTTTCAACTTCCTCAACCTGGTGCCCATCCTCTTCTGGAAATGACCAACACATTCCAGTTTTGTGATAATCTTCTCACCATAAGGAGGATCGGCTACTTCACTGCTATATGCTTTTGAGTCTCCATTACCTAAGAACGTATTGTAACACACTCCCCTTTCGTTCATATATCGTCTAAAAATTTCAATAGCTGCGGAGGCCTCCATATTACCACTTGTTCCTTCATAATTTCTGTCACAGATATGCCCTTCTTCATTCCCTGATTTGCACTTATAACAATGTTTGGTTAAAATCTGGAAACCTGTTACCTTTGCAGTATCCACACTGGTCACAGTAGCAACAGAATTCTTAGAACTGTAGCCGTGCTTCTGCCAAGAGCCATCAAAAGCTACTGGAATGTCAGTCATACCAACATTTATTTCAACAGCTTCGTTTGCAGCACCCCTCATTGACTCACATGCAACAGATTCCACAACAGCTCCAATAGATCCTGCATACTTGTCGATTTTACAAGGTGGTCGTGGCATAATTAATCACGGCACACATTGTTTCTGCTGCATTGTGTCCTTTGCCAATAGCTCTCAATCCATAAAGCCACTTATCATTTACTTCAAAATAATTATCTTAACACTTATTAGAATTCCATTATGAATGAGTATGTTTACAACTGGCACAATTAATGATAAGTTTCCTGGCTAGTCCATTTGATACCTCTCTGTCTTCATGTAAACTAACTTGCCCTCCACATGTTTTACAACACACATTCACTTACCACCCTCGTTAGTATGTGTAAATCTATCAGAATATATCCTGACCTATCATTTACATCACTTTCGTTTTGAGAAAACTGTGTATCACAAAGTTTTATTTTAATCTTCGAAGTACTATTGGGTGTTTCTCTAGATACTGACGAGTTTGCCTGTATTTCATTGTCTGTAACTTCACACGCCACATGTTGAACACAATGTTTCCATTTATTCGAAAATCTGTTACCATGAAACACACATTTCACAAAAACACTTCGTTTTGGCGTCATCTTTACTTTTTGAGAGATTTACCAATCTATTCGTCACTTTTCCTCGGAAAAACGTTAGCACTTCGACATACAACGTGTGTTTATACTACGACACGATACGATGCTATTTCTGACAGTGCTATCAATACAAACACGTAATTTAACCCTTATAAACACAGCAACCCACATCCTTTTATATAAAAAATTACCGATTTTATTAGATCTTGAAGTAATGCACGTAAAAATTGTAACACTTTCAACCAGTGTAGATTATATGTAAAAAAAGTAAAAAAAAATGGTTCAATTGGCTCTGAGCACTATGGGACTTAACATCTGAGGTCATAAGTCCCCTAGAACTTAGAACTACTTCAACCTAACTAACTTAAGGACATCACACACATCCATGCCCGAGGCAGGATTCGAACCTGCCACCATAGCGGTCGCGCTGTTCCAGACTGAAGCGCCTAATGAAATAAAATACTTCTCATGTTAGTTGCAAATTTTATAATGAGATAAAAATCCGAAAATGTGAAAGAAATTTTTTTCCCTTCTACCGGTGACTGGTAACAAAAAACTTGTTGTTTCGTTTAATGTCAATAAGTCACGGTAAAGCCTAACCTAAAATGTTCGCATTTAAGGTTCCGAACTCCTCTTAAAACGTGAGCGTGATTCTCAGGATCCACATGAAGAACGGCCCAAACTGCATCCATGGATGGAAAGATTACAAAGAGCAGAAAATGATATAGTAAAATCGGTAAAATCACCACAGACGAATCACGAAACTAAGACTAAATTACGTTTAGCAGAGTAATAAAGCGAGAGAAGCCCGTATGCAACATTTGTGCAGCAATTGCTGAATGTTGACCAAAAGCAAATGGAAAAAGAATGTTTGGATCGCTTTAAAGAGAATGCATCGGATGATGTGCATCCATTAGTTGCTGTGTTTGAGATATGGATCCACCACTTCACGCCAGAAATAAAACAATAATCAGACCAGCTGCCCCGCAACAAAAACGGCTAAATCTCTCAGCAGTCGGACGGGTTATGACCTTCGTTTTCTGGGAATCTAAAGGAACTATGATCATCGATTACATCTTAAATGGTGTGAGAATAATTTAGGAATAGCATAATGTCTTCTAGACAAACCGAATGAAAATAAATGTGAGAAGAGTCTTGTTTAAAGAAAAGAAGATATATATTATATACGATAATTGGAACTTAAACAAGGGCAACTATTTATTCACAGCTGATACAAAAGAGTTACATGTTTGCACCTGTTACTCTCCTTCAAAGTAGTCACTAGCGTTGTGTAGAACCCGTTGCCAGCTATGTGGAAGGCGTAGAATACCATTAGCAGAGCCTGTTCTGTTGATGGTGCGAGTAGAGCGGTCTACTGCCTGTCGAATCTCTGGAACCGTTCTGAAGAGAATGCCACGAAGCCAAAACTAAAACGCCAATCCAACGAATGGCGTCATATGGGTCGCAGCGAAAATCGAAAGTACGTCAGAGCTCCAGTATGGTGAAAGTTATGCTGATTCTCGTGTACGACTGTGATGGTTTATCCTAACGTATTACGTTAATCCACGGCAGATCGTCAGTGCACAGTATGACTGTTCGTTTTTGGAGCATCACCTGCGACCAGCTTTGCTAAAGAAGCAGCGACCCTTTCTGCGTAACCCATCCATCATTTTGCACGACAATGCGCGGGCGCATACAGCGCAAGCTGTGACTGCTCTGTTCGGTCGATGGAACTGGGAAGTTGTAGCATCCACCATATTCTCCGCACTTTGATTTGATTCCGAAGATGAAGGAACCACTTCGCGGCATTCGCTTCAGAACTGTTCCAGAGATTCGACAGGAAGCACAGTAGACCGCTCCATTCACACCATCAACAGAAAAGGCTCTGCTAACGGTAAACTACACCTTCCACATCGCTGGAAACGGATTCTACACAACGCTAGTGACGACTACTTTGAAGGACAGTAACAGGTGCAAACATGACTCTTTTGTATCGGTTGTGAATAAATAGTTGTCACTATTTAAGCTCGAACCCTCATATATATATATATATATATATATATATATATATATATATATATGTATGAGGGTTCGAGCTTAAATAGTGACAACTATTTGGTAATGGAAAAACTGGAGGGATTGAGGTATAGATTGTTGGGATATTCATCCTATTCGCCATATTTGGTACGTTATGATTTCCACCTATTCCTACATTTGATGGAATGTGAGATTTTGAATCCAGCACCCAAAAGATTACTGCATCCATAGGTAATTATTTTCATAATTGCACTTTCGGGATAGGATATATTCATTGGAGCAATGCTGAACAAAGTTCGCTGGTCAGAAAGGAGCTACATAGAATGGTAAGAGTATTTTGACCTATAATACACAGTCTGTCGTGGCCATTCTAGAAACATTTCACTTTCCCTTCTTAATGTCTCCACGTCCTTACTAGTTCGTCATAGAGAAACAGATGATAACATCAGTTTTTAACCACAGATATGGCTGCTTACCTTAGAACGGAGTTAGTGGAAACATCTTGATTTTTGTCCATGGATAATATTCCAGATTATAGGATGTTTAGGTTGTCAGTTTCGCTGTATTATCAGATATATCAGCTCTGTGTTCTCTTTGTGGAATCAGATGAATTGATGGCGTTCGGTAACATGACATGCGCACCCTGCTATTTGATAAACTGCACAATTTAATGTGTGTATGATTCGATGGAAACATTAATTGCACGTAACTGTTTCACTAGGTGGGCCCTGGAAATGTTTTAATTATCGGTTGATAAAACAATTTCGACAATCCAACTGTGTCGATTCTGGTTAAAGTCTCGAACGTTCAACGGTAGAAAGGCAACTGCTGTCCTTTTAATTTCGCTTAGATTAATATTATTTGCAAGTTGTTTGTAACCGTTTTTCTGGCAAGCCCATGTAAATTTGCATCTGACTAAAATTTATGTGGCGACAACAGTTAATTTTCGCAGGCGCAATGGGAAACACCATCTTGAATATCAGAAATTCAAAATTGATCATGAGAATGGTTATTTAGTCCCACAAAAAGAAATGTGAACTATGGAGCGCATGTATTATGAACTCTTAGTGTAATGGAGATAAAATTATAGTTAATCGTCAGTGTCCTCTCATGCATATGATCGTTCATTCTGTATAATGTGTAAAAACTCTGGGCATTCCGGCGGCACACAAACAATTTCCGAATACAAAAACATTATTAACGTAAGAATTTAATGAGAGTCGATCGGTAGGGAGTGCTGGCTGTGCTGTTGCATTTACCATTAGTGTCCCTTTTGATTACTTTCCTGAAAATGCGGAAAATCATAGCATACTCGTAACGTTGCAGAATATGGAAAATATTTGTAGGTAGTGCATGGATTCATAATATGGCCTTCTGCAGACCGTGGTCTTACATAAGCACGTGGTTGAGGGGAAAACAAAGAAACTTTCGGTGTAGTCGATAAGTGTAGTGCTGGCGCTTGCTATCGACTCAATAACGGTGCTTCGGAGCGTCGCTGGCCAAGCCAGTGAGACGGAAGAAGCAAGACACACCACAGAAATTCTCCGCGCAACCATCCATCGGTGGCCTGTGTCGAAACAGACCGATGCACAGACCCGAGCAGTCCGACGTCAGGCTGCATTCCAACCAACGTCTAATCCACAGTAAGTAAGCGGGTGAGTACCGTGTCCGGCGACAACAGAGTTAGAGACAATCAATTAATCTCCTAGTCCTTGCCTATGTGTGTGCACTTTGTCTTTGAACAGTGCCACGAGAAAGTTTCTACTGAACGAACGGTGCTTCGAGGAATTAGGATGAGTATGGCAATTAGCGTACATTGCGGGTTGCCTACATCAGGGGTAAATATATGTTCAGGGGCAAACTTATTGTTCTCTCTTGATTGACAAGTCCTTAACCTATTGTTCTGCTAAGAGGATTATCAGCCCCTGCGGATAATCTGTCCGTAACTTATTGTTAGATTACCATTCCCCCCCTCCTCCTCCCCCTCTCAGAAACCTGGCACCACTTCTGGTATCAAATTAATTGACTAATTTATTAAACTGATTGAAAAAGACTGGAAATAGCTCAGTTGTGTCATTTTCGGTATTCACAAGCTGCTTCAGGTTATTCGAAGAGCCTCCCCCCCCCCCCCTCTCACCACTATATCAATTGGAGTGACCAATTAATTAAACCAATATCTATCAATTTTCCTTGCCCTTCATTTACGGAGATATTGTTTGTTGGAAACTCTATTCCAACACAACTGTTAGACTGGTTCATCAATGTTTATAGATGTACCTACGCTCTGACCCTCAGTCAGAGTAAATAAGAAGTTGAATAACAAAAGATAAGTGTTAATTTTAACTGTTAATATTTTGCGATTCTTACAGTTTATGCGCGTACTAATCTTGTCATTTATCACCTGTTCAGGACCCGTTCATTTGCGACAACCCGTCGCAACAATATGGACTCCAGATTTGCTAATAACCTGCTCTATTAGAAAAACTGTTCCTTTTACAGAGCAAGCGGATGGGTATCGAAGGTCACTAACCAACACTGAAATCCAAACGAAGTACAAAAAATAAGTCACTTTACAGGATATATAAAATGTGTCAAGAAGTTGGACTGATTTGTTACCAAATGAGGGGAGGAGGCGGGGAGGGGGAGAGGGGAGGGGGAAGGAAGGAGCTTGGAAGCCTATAATGCGTGGATATTTCGGTTCATGTGGGCACACGTCTCAAACCCATTCACAGAAACTAGGTTCTGGTTTCAATCATGGTTCCATTGAAAACTGAAAGATTTACTGTACGTAAATGTGAAATCAGAAAAATGTATTCGTCCTAAACGAGTGCAGCTGATCGTAATTGCAGTGTGTCGCTTAAGCCAAAAGCGTGCAGATCTCTCACCCACTACTGCCGCAACATACAGTGAAAGCAGAACAGCGACTGGCAAACGACAACTGTGCATCCGACCAGAAATAAGACAGAGGGAAGTGTATCCAAACGTCGAAGAGTAACTGAAGAAACGTCTTTGCCGGGTGTCCCTGGAGGAATGGTCAGTACTCAGGGATATCACAGGAACGATCATCTGAAGCAAAAAAACTTCATCTGGACTTATCCCCTATTCCGAATGGTTTCTGAGATAGAATACAATTAATGTACATTGTTATTCATTTTCTCTGAAATTCAGTACATTGTCGGGTTCGCACGGGTACACATGTACATTAGTAAACATTACAACAAGCGTTTTACAAAGCACTGTAGCAATCCAAAAAAAACGTGTTATTAACATATTCACCTCTCAGTATATGGTACAGTCCCTTTACAACTGCTGTATAGTTCACACAATAAATGTTCGAATATTTCACCGTCAGTTTCAATGCATTTGTGCACTCTTGGGAGACTATGTTGAGTAAGGCGGGTACCAGGTTGAGATTCATTGGGAGAGTGCTTAGAAAATGTAGTCCATCAACAAAGGAGGTGGCTTACAAAACACTCGTTCGACCTATACTTGAGTATTGCTCATCAGTGTGGGATCCGTACCAGGTCGGGTTGACGGAGGAGATAGAGAAGATCCAAAGAAGAGCGGCGCGTTTCGTCACTGGGTTATTTGGTAACCGTGATAGCGTTACGGAGATGTTTAATAAACTCAAGTGGCAGACTCTGCAAGAGAGGCGCTCTGCATCGCGGTGTAGCTTGCTCGCCAGGTTTCGAGACGGTGCGTTTCTGGATGAGGTATCGAATATATTGCTTCCCCCTACTTATACTTCCTGAGGAGATCACGAATGTAAAATTAGAGAGATTAGAGCGCGCACGGAGGCTTTCAGACAGTCGTTCTTCCCGCGAACCATACGCGACTGGAACAGGAAAGGGAGGTAATGACAGTGGCACGTAAAGTGCCCTCCGCCACACACCGTTGGGTGGCTTGCGGAGTATCAATGTAGATGTAGATGATGTAGATGTAGATTGTCTGAGTGGCTCCGCACGTTTCTTAAAGACGGCAACAGCGTCCATGAAGCGACCAAGTATATGTCACTCACAGCACATCGTGGACAACTTCGCGTTCAACGGTCTAGTGTAATGGTAGAAACATATCTCGAGCAAAGTGGTTGAACGCAATCTGGCAGGTATGGCTAGAATAAAACGTCAAAGAATCTGGTAGGTAAAGAGAAGTGTGTGCACGCCACTAAGCCAAAAACAAATGTGCATTAAATGTGTTCTCGGAAACCGTTCGGAATACAGCGAAATTTTATACATCACGCGAGCGTTCCTGTCATATCTCTGAATGGTGTACATTCCTCCTGGGACGCCCTGTGTAAGCAACATAAACTTACCAGGCGTTTCCATACTCGAAACTAATTCGAAACTTAGCCGCCATGTTTTGCAACGTCATGTTGAGTGGTACTAATTGCCTGCTAGTACGCCATCATATCGGTTTGTTTACAATACAACGCATTTTTTCTGTATTTATTACTCGCACGACGCCTTTCGGGAAGTAATACCCAATATGAAGTGTGTTTTTCGTGTATTGTGGCATCTCACCGCATCTCGTGGTCGTGTGGTAGCGTTCTCGCTTCCCACGCCCGGGTTCCCGGGTTCGATTCCCGGCGGGGTCAGGGATTTTCTCTGCCTCGTGATGGCTGGGTGTTGTGTGCTGTCCTTAGGTTAGTTAGGTTTAAGTAGTTCTAAGTTTTAGGGGACTGATGACCATAGATGTTAAGTCCCATAGTGCTCAGAGCCATTTGAACCATTTTTGTGGCATCTCAAATATGATGTTTACCATGTAGGAGCCGCTGTATTATTCTGGTGACTTTACTATAAAGCAAACACGCTGATTTGTGTGTTCGCCTATGTATCTTATCTGACAGATACGCAATATACTTTCTTTATAAATTTTGCTCACAGTTATTAAACCATTAGTTTGAATGATGCTCCGCGCGTTTCACATTATCAAGTTCTGTCCTACATATTTATCAAAGAGATATATTTACATAGGTAGCTGGTATGTGAAGAGAAAGCAGACGATATTAAACGTAAACAAACATTTTAAGGTATGCACTTCAGAGCCCATGTTTGCTAGAGCTTTTTCCTGTCATGTCCCTGAATATCTACCAGTCCTCCTTGGGCACTCTGTATGTGCTCTTTTCGTCTTAGGGGGTGCTGGTTATTTCTCTTTTCCGGGAAGGCTTGATTATCGTCGCTTTTGAAGAGGATTCAAGTTATCTGGGCTAGAGCTTTTTATTCTAGCGTCATGTTTTTTGTATGGCTTTCAGTAGTTCTAATCGAAATCAGGACTGTCTCATTTCATGTCATATGGAATTAAGTCTTTTGTTTCACGGAAAAGAGAAATTACCGGCACCCCAAGACGAAAAGAGGACATAACAGTGTGCAAGGAGGAATAATAGATATCCAGCGACAGGACAGGAACGCCATTCCAAGGAAAAAGCTCTGGCAAACATCGGCTCTAAAATGCATACATTAAGAGCTATGAGCACTTGGACATCTTCGCTACTGTGAAACACGTCTCTTCTACTGAACAAGTGCTGATAGTTTCACGGTATGCATTTTAGAGTCCGTTTTTATCAGACTTCTATTCTTGTTTTGGTCTATGCTACCTCCTCTCAAAACGCGGAAAGCAAAGGCCTTGCAGTAGAAGATATTTGTTTCGTAGTATCGAAGATGAAGTGCTCATAGCTCTTACGATATTTGTTTTAGAACCAATGAGTATTAGACTTCTCTGCTTCGAATGGTCGTTCCTGTCATATCCCTGAACACGAACCATTCCTCCTGGAACATACAGTATAACTACACTGAGTTTGCGGCAACTTATTCCCGCCTGATGGTGTTACCTATTTTTGTATTAGCTACTTGCTTCTCAAAGGGATTCTGTACAAAAGAGACAGACTAGCTTACCCAGAATTTATGTATAAGGTGCGCCTCTTCGGCCGAAGCAAATCGATGGCCGCGAATATCTTTCTTCGGGGTTAAAAAAAAGTGATTAGGGCCTGTATGAAGGATGTGCAAGGACTTCCCAGCGTAGTTGGGAACAACGGAGGCAACACGTGGGCACCACGGATTAGGCCACACCTCGCCATCCTCATGCAATCTTTTCCTTAGGATTTATAACGTGTCTCACCTTATGCACATGTCCGTCTATGTTGAGGGAGCATGGTAATATTCTTTGTAGGATAAATTTCTTTTGTTTCCATCTATGCTCACAGAACTTTTTGGTCCTCAGTCTACCGGTTTCGGTGAGCGCTGACCGTCTTCAGATCTTCAGCAAAACTTGTGAAAATCTAGTCAATCTGGACAGTAGACCTTAAAACAATAAAATAATATTATGAAAAATTTACTTTCATACACGTGGGAAGTAGGCCTTAAAATATGACGAGGGCTACCCGTTTTCAGTGATGACCTAATATAATGAAGCCATGGTGGCATCGTCTAAAAATACAAACAAAAACAGCTTAGCATCGTCACACAAATTTAAAATGCGGTGTTAACTAGGCCACAGTGTCGGCGGAGTCACCCTGTTGCAACGATATTGTTCGTAACAAACTGAAGTACAGCCCCAAAGTATGTTTGAGGAAATTTGGAAATTTGTGGTAAGTTCCTATGGGACCAACCTGCTGAGGACATCGGTCCCTAGGCTTACACACTACTTAATCTAACTTAGACTAACTTACGCTAAAGACGAAACACACACACACACACACACACACACACACACACACCCAAGGGAGGACTCGAACCGCCGATGGGGGGAGCCGCGCGAACCGTGGCAAGGCGCCTGAGACCGCGCGGTTATGTTTCTAGCTTAAGCTCGTTAGATGTCGCTATTGTAGGACAACATATATTCGTGACCTGTACAACTGAACAATATTAGATAAAGTGAGAAGTACACTGGGTAAAAAACTATTGAGATTATAAGATCTCAAAAGTTATTTTACATCAAATGTTAAATATGCGACGATGCTAAGCTGATTTTGTTTGTATCTTTAGACGATAACATTATGGCCTCATTATACTGGGATATGTTTCAAAACAGATATGATTCGTCATATTTTAAGTTAATGTTTTTCACATGAATGAAAGAATATTTTTCGTTATGGTATATTTTGTTGTTGTAAGATTTAGATTCTCCAATACTCGTATTAGATTTTCCCATGTTTTGATGCAGTTATGAACACGGTTATCGTTGATGGAAACCGCTAGTCTAAGGATCAAAATGTTTTGTGATTATAGACGAAAATAAAAGATATTTATTCTACGCTTTTTGGATCATTGTTTTAATCTCGACGATATCGCAGCGTGCGAGTGGAGGGAAAGTGATTTTCTGTGCAAGGACGACACGTGAGTTAGGATAAGGGTCATTTGGAGCAATCGGACAGTCAAATAGGAACATGCAATGGCTTGTGACACTACTACGGAAAACAATTTACATTCCTGAGGGACTTGTGAGTGCAAAAATTCGTGTTCAAATTTCCTTCAGGCTGCTGAATTTGACATCCAACGGCAGCGATTATATGTCAGTTACACAGATTCCGGTGTTATAACCTGGCTGCAGAAATGCGTATGTTTTTGAGGTAAATGGAGGCATTTAAAATTGCAGAACCCCTCAAGAAATTTCATTCTTTAGAAATATCTGTAGCACAAGACAACACAAAACCTGAATAGTTTTGTGTATGTTGAAGTCGTATACTGTGTACTGCCTCCAAGCGCGTTGCGTCGTTTTCCTATAGACTGTGCTGTGGCTTCTTGCTTGCTGGAGTCGTCTCGTTTGGTCTGTAAGTCCGCCGACGGACATTTGTAGACTGAGTTCTACCTGGAAATTGTGTATAAATCGAACTACAGAAATTAGTTATTCATTTTCCTGGCGTCATTTACGGATCCCTGATTATCGAAAGCAGCTTAACTTGAATGTTGTTCGTCCGTATTAATAACTCGAGTGCTTACTCAAGGGAGTAATTTCATTTCAAGCAGCTAATTAAATAAGCTCATTCTCAAATTTCTCATTTTATTGCCGTCTTTTAGTTTCTGGGTGCTCTTCTGATTCTGCTGTTCTAACCAGCACCGGGAAATGAGTTTCTTTGTTTCATTAAGCGGCTTATAGACTACCAGAGTGTGCTCAGAGCTGTTTCATATTTCCTCTCCTCCATCACAGACTACTTCTGTGATAATATTGTTAACGATGTGTATCGAATTACAACATTTGTACTAGATGAATCTGCGATTTCAGACATAATAATATAATAAGCTACAGTATGCGGGAATGCCATCCAATGTATATGCCGTTAAGTGTAAAACACTGCTGTGTCTTATAACTTTATATGTTAGAGAGTATCGTTAATGGAAACTGTGAAAAAAAAGTGTCACTCTCTGTGCCTGAAATTGAGGTAGAAAATTAATGCTTTACGTTCCCCTGTATCCCCAGTTAGATACTCAGTGTACACACATCACCTGTTTCAATGCAGTTCACAGTAATCACGTGATTCTATCTATGACAGACAGAAAAATACGCTATTACATGATGTGCGTAATTATTTACCGATTACTGGACAATGTTACGTAGTAGTAATGCTATTTGTACTGTCGAATGCACACTGCTTCCCAATTCGAAAGTTACTTCCCGTCAATAATTATCTGATTTAGGGTTGTACGGGTGTTCGCTATAAACTCGACATTAATTTGACTGCATGTATGTAAATCGGAAGGCTCATTTTTATAGAAGTAATGTGGCACCAATCCAAGTTATTTAATTGCCTTGTATATGAATACTCGTTTTCAGGTCACTATGTTGTCAGTTTCATGCAGCACTCACAATATTGGAACTCAGGGAGCTCATTAATGAATTGCTTCACAATGAGCTGTAATCCAGGTTAACAAACGTCTCGATATTGCAAAAGCATACACTATTCTTCAAGTGTTTTCTTACACATGTGGACAGTAAGAATTCGTACGGCATTCGTCCTCTCCACTATAACTCTTTTGCATATAATTACCACATTAAAAGGTATCGCTTAATACAGTCCATTTCCAGTAAAATTTGTTTTTGTTCGCTGTGAAAGGCATGTCTATTGTGTTCACTCCTTTTTATATACAGCAGTCATGGACTGTGCAGCTGGTCCCGGCGGAGGTTCGAGTCCTCCCTCGGGCATGGGTGTGTATGTTTGTCCTTATGATAATTTAGGTTAAGTAGTGTGTAAGCTTAGGGACTGATGACCTTAGCAGTTAAGTCCCATAAGATTTCACACACGTTTGAACATTTTTTTATATACAGCAAATATTGAGTCATATCTGTTATATTTCACAGCAAACAAACATTCACGGAGACGTATTAAATTGTGCGGGTAATTTCGAAACACTAAGCGTGGCATTTGCAGACAGTTCGCAGTAGACATACAAGGAATAAGGACGTTATAGAGGTGTAGCGTACTTTTAGGGTTTGCACACTGATTCACATGAAGACACTTTAACTCGCCTGATTACGAGGTCTCGCTGTGCAGCGAGGTAGTCTCCGACGAGTTGTACAAAAACAGCAAATACAAGCGTAAACATGCATCCCCTTTCCGACCTTGAATACATGAAATACAGGGGACAGACAGATAAGGAGAAGGAGACAGAGAGACAGAGAGAGAGAGAGAGAGAGAGAGAGAGAGAGAGTTAACGAAATCCGAAAGCGGATAAGAGCCTTGAGACTCAACGTATGCAGGATTTCTTTTACGGAGAGTACTTTGCAGTTGGCGCTTTAAATGTATTCCGATTCTTAAAGTCTTAAGAAACTTTTACTGGCTTGAGGCAAGTCTTTTGGACCAAGCGACGGCGCTCTGCGAAGTTTCGTGGTTATTTATGCAAACAGGTCGTCACATCGCCTGACGACTCCGACGGAACACTACTCCACAATATCTGTTCCTGTGAAACTACGAGCAATCAGAGCGAATCCGATTTGAGCGGCACTGAATTAGTAACAATTAGCGACATCAACCGGGAAGCCTGTCAAACGTACAGTGTAAGCATCCAGTCCAAGTTATCAGAGTTTTGAGACCATGTACGTCATGGTTGCCACGGACCTCAATGGTGCTCTCACTCGATTTAGTATATGTTGCACCGGGCTCGATTGCAGTAGTACGAGATATGATATATTTAAGCAATGGCATCTTTATTTTTAGTTCTGTCATATTTTTTATACACTGAAGGAAATGAAAAGTGAAATACAAGTCCGATATTTAGGGGGTGGTTTGAAAAGTTTCCGACCTCAATACCCCAACAAAAGTTGGCGGATTTATTTACACATGCCTAGTAAGGCACTCATAATAATTTCAGCCAGTTTGGGCACGCAGTTGGGTGGCTCATTTTAGTGAGTTGACCCGCGTGTTTTTATGGACATAGACTAAATCGAGTATCGAGCTGTCATTAGATTTTTGTTTTTGAAAGCAATAAGCCTATGCAAATAAACGATAGTTGAGCGCAGTTTACGAGGACTCTGCACTGTCATTTACCTGCGTGAAACTTTGTACAGCTGACCTTCAAAGTGGCAATACTCGATTGGGTGACGAACGTTCGAAACTTAAAGGAACTGCAACCATTGACGACAACATTGCCCATATTCATCAAATGGTGCTACAGAACCTAAGTGAGAGAGGTAGCAGAGGCTATGAGCGTATCTGAAGAATGTGTTTGTCACATATTGATCGGAAATGTAGGGATGAGAAAGCTGACCGCAAGCTAGGTGACACGATTGTTCACTCTGCGCCGTCTCACACCTCACATGGCCAAAATCCACGACCTACGGTTTCAGCTGCTTGACCACCTCTCTTAATCACCAGATCTAGCCCCAAGCGACGTGCTTTTGTTCCTTTGGTTAAAAACTGAGCTCGGAGGACAAAAATTTTCATCGAATAAAGACACCGTCATCGTCGTAAACAACTATTTTGCAGAGAAAGACATTAACTATTATTTGGACGGTTTAAAGAGATGTGTTGATCGCTGGGCGCAGTGTATAGACTTACAAAGAGATTATGTTGAAAAAGTGAATATTCATTTGAAGAAAAAAAATGTCTCATTTCTTTGTTAAGACTAACCTTGTATTAAATTTGGTGAAGATGTTCATCACATAACATATCAAACATCCACTCAGTTAGGAGCTGATGTACATCATGATCAATATGTGATGTGATCCGCCACGCTCCCCTCCCTCAGACACCAATAAACTCTTGCATTCGTTGTGACACCAAACAAAGCAGCCTCCATTTGTTGTCATTTTATGGAAATTCTTCTCTTATCTCCAATGCATGGTGCGACAGTTCATGACGATGGCTGAGTGGAATCTTCTATGAAAGTATATGTCTTCTTATCGCATTAGAGACATGTTCTATGGATCTTTCATCATCGTGCCGAATGTATGCAATTTGGTACCTTGGTCATGAAGGCTATGATAATATGGTTTTCTATTCTTGCCACATTCGACGAGCATTCAGCTCCATTGAACATTTACAAACCAGTCCTACTGTCATACCCATCAGTAACAAACAACAGTCTTGCAGGACTTGTACGAGTATAGATATGGTTCTCAGGTATTAGTGCTTCCAGTAACCTTACAGAAAATCGTCTACGGACACGTTGATGTCCTTCTGATAGCCACAAACAGTAGCGTGACTCATTTCAAAACACGACTGTCACTCTTTGCTCCAGCTAACTGACTCTGCGCCATGCTGTGGTGTAGTGCCAGTGGTAAACAACGTGTGTCACTCCGATAGTTCAATCAAGCGTCCAGGAATCTGTTTCGCAAGATTCGTGGTGGCACTCTTCACGTACCGGTAACCTCTGTCCAGCTTTCAGTTATTGTGATCCGTCTTTTCTGTCGGGACCAGTCGAACAGTTATTTAATCATTTCGCGTTGTAGCCCTTCTAGAAGGACACATGCCTCCTCTTCAGATCACACACTTGTCCTGAGTCCATCTCGTTACCACTGGTTTTGCAGTCATTGCACTACAGCCAGCTGTCTGTGCGATCTCTCGGTATGACGCTCCCATGTTGCTCATGCCGCTAATTCGACCTTTCCCAAAGTCCGGAAAATGGTGATAAGCTGCACGTGCACGTCCTCTGGGCATGTTATCATCTCCAACTGAAAAGTTCCATTAAAGTTAGATATAGCTGTAGCCATCGTGGGACCACACCTTTCTTCATCTGTCGTCATGGGTTTTTTTCTGTGGTGACACTCAGCTCGCATAACAACAAAATTTTAATCAACATATCGCACACGGATGGAAATACTGGAGTGTCAATTTTGTAGCGTTTGGTTTAAGTGTTTACGGTGAAACGCTTTCCTTTTCCGTCAGAGTATATACGATGTAGTGAAGTTGTCGACATAGGGTGTAACGCACGCCGACACCGATGGAAGCCTAATTCCCACGCCGAAAGCCTTCTATTAGGGGAAAGGAGATAATATCGAGGTCTGCCTCAGTGATAGCAGCGATATAATTGAAGTTTTACTTTTGTTATGTTGCTGTACGTTGTTCCTACTGTTCAAGCTCACCTGCACAATAGTTTTTAAGCTTCTTAGTTGTCGTTCGAGAAGGCTTTTCATCCTCAACGAGTGACTGTGTGGTGTGCAATGTCCAGTCACGGAATAATCTGTGCGATATTTCTCGCTGGCACGTTGACTACTGAACGATACGTGAAGGTTTCGGAAGATTATTTTATTCCCATTATCCAAAGTGACCCTGATTTCGACAATATGTGGTTTATGCAAGACGGAGCTCAATCCAATCGAAGCAGGAGAATGTTTGACGTTCTGAATGAGCACTTTGGGGACCGAATTCTGGTTCTGGGGTACACAGAGGCCACTGGCATGGGTCTCGATAGGCCGCCATATTCTCCTAATCTGAACACATGCGACTCCTTTTTGTGGGACTATATTAAATACATGGTGTACAGTAATAAACCCAAAACCATTTCTGAGCTGAAAACTGCCATTCAGGAGGTCATTGACAGCATCGATGTTCAGCGGGTCATGAACAATTTCTCTATTCGCCTGCGCCGCATGGTCGCCAATGATGGGAGGCATATCGAACTAGTCATAACTTAAATCCGAATATATGTAGTGACGTTTACATATAAGCGTGCAATAAAGTGTGTGCATGCCGTAGTTAGTAACTAATTTACGTTCTTTTTCATATAGTTAAGTAATTGTCACACTGTATCTGCATACCGCATCGCCGATTCCGGCTGATTTCCTGTAATGTTGCTGCATCTATCTTATGTGTTATCTCTGATGCTACCAACGCAGTAGCCCCGGGACGGTTGAGGATATCGACTTTCAGGTAGCTATGATGAAATTTTTTATCATTTTTCTGGCTTCATTTGTTCCAGTTAATCTGTCTGATATTCGAGACTGATTTGTTGAATTTTAACTTCATTAAACTTTTCAGGTGTAGGGTTGTTAGCCCGAAGACCAGCCACAAACCTCAGGGGGACGGAGGGGAGGGGGGGAATGGAGGGGGGGGGGGGCGGAAGGTGGGGTAAAGCTAGGAACTTTTAAGGTGTCAGTTATTTCCCTTACCCTTCCCAACAAGGGATAAGATTTAATGGCTTCACACACATATGTCATGTCTACCAAAAACTTGAATTTTATCTTATTCCGTTACATCTCCTGATTTATCTTCCACCACATATTCTGTCGATGCAGAAGGCGTGCAACGTCGATAGACAAAGGCAAACGGCAATGGGGCAGGGCATGGCCAGAACCCGTCAGGAACACATTCGAGGAAGAATTAGGGTAAATGATTCGATGACAAATTTTGCGGTTTATGCTGGTGTCGACTATTTATATAAAATTCATCAAATAAATTTATGGCTTAACTGCGATTAAATGTAGGATGTGGTGCAATAATAATAAACAGGAGTACATCCGAAGTATGACTTCACGAAAGAATCATTAGAACTACCGGTACCTAAGTCAAATAAGACATTATGGTTTTTTGTCAAGTGGTTTGAGCAGCAGCCAGAGGGCTATCTTAAAGCGCCAGGGAACAGTGATTTCTTCACATGCGCAACCATAATGATGTATGCATCCTGTGCTCGGTGTCAGCGCAGCTTAAACGCTTCCTGTCCTGCTTCTGCTTGGAATTCCGTAGATTGATCACCTGTGGCACTAGTTTTCAACGTAAAATTTAATTGTACTCCCCGTTGGTTTCCGCCGTTCTAAAACTAAAATGACATGTCTGGCAATTATCGTATTACATACTGGTTACGAAGGAAGACTCTTCACAATTATGGTGTAACTTTATGTAGTTAAAGTCTGGAAATGTGACATTGGTGTCTCTCTATCACTGCTCACAGTCCGAATCAATCTACTTTTAACCTACGCTTGCGCTTACAATAGTGATAATATACCTCCAGAAAGCACTTACAGTAAGTACACTCTTCCAGCAGAGCTGAAAAGTTTAACCCGTATTTTATATTTGAATTTCTTGATGAAAAGGACTATATATATATAAAATCAAGGTTTCTGTTGTATGAACAAAGCGATTCTTTTATGTTGTGTACTTTGATTATGGACATTTAATTTTTTAGTTATTACTTCCAGCAGAATTAGATGATCATAATATACAGACACTGCTAAGATGGGAAATAGGTGAATACGTGGAAAAGAGGTTTTCCGTATACATAGGCTTTGTGCTGTTCATTGCTCTTTTCTGAGTGAGACCAATGCCTGAGATAGCTGGCGAGAGCAACCGCAACATGTATTATCTATTAAAAAAGACATAGTGCAGTATCAGTTTCTGGTATTAAAGTGTTACGCACTAAAGCATTCTTAATTCCTGTTCTTAGATATTAAAGTTTAGGGAAATTTTTCTACGTAGTTTTAAGCTGAAGTTAATTTGATGCTCCACTGAACTTTCTGTATTCCTATACGTCAGTCAATTATGCAGAGCAGTAACAGAAATAACTGTTAGAATATATGTTCTAAAGTTTTTACTTTCCTTTATTAGTGTGATTAACGAAACCAAGGTGAAAGTGACGTGCCTGAAAGTGTAAAAACTGTTCACCTAATATATCATACATATCAACCAACGAAAATGTATTACAATGATAAAACATGATACGCTGCCAGTCGATTATTTACCAAAGAATGACATTCTGTTGATTTAAAACGTATACAAAAAGAATTAAGAAATAACGTGAAGCGTAGAGGAGATACCAGACAAGCTTCGAAACGTGTCTTGTGATCGGAAACTATTGTGTTTCGCTGAAGGACGACGTGTAAAAAGAGCACTTATTCAGCTAAAGCTAATAATATATTTGAATCGAAATTTTTTATTCCATACTACTGACCAATTTCGCCTGCTTAGTCACCGACAAGTGAAAATTAACGAATGTTCGTAGTTATAGCATTAACAGATAAAAGAAACAAAGCATCGGAGAATACACCAAAAGTATTTAGCAAAGCAAACAGAATTTCGTAAAGCACAGTAAAAAGCATAATTTGGCTTAAAGTACACTTTGGTATATTCAGATTCACACTAAAGTACCTGGCATTAAGCTTTTCATGGTGGTTTCTGGGATGCCAATTTTGTTGGAGTATTATCTCATGCTTGGTTGTTTATTGTGGCATAATATGCACTCTGTTAATGCTGTACTCACGAGAAAATGAAAATGTGCACCTGAAATTGAGCGAACGATTGAAATTAGCCAATAGCATGGAACGAAACATTGTGTTTCAAATAAATTCACTGCCTGAGCGGAAGAGAACAGTTCACTTCAGCTGATTAATGTCCGCCCCCGGTAGCTGAGTGGTTTTGCTGGCACGGTAGCTCAGCGTGTTCGGTCAGAGGGATAAAAAAAAACAAAAAACAAATGAGTCAACGGCACAACACTGAACTTGAACGGCTGTCATTGGACATCCGCACCGAACAAATACAACGAACAATATCGAACAAAATGAGAACAAAAAAAAAAGTGGTCAACGCGATGGATGCCAATCCCAAGGGCCCGCGTTCGATTCCCGGCTGGGTCGGAGATTTTCTCCGGTCAGGGACTGGGTGTTGTGTTGTCCTAATCATCATCATTTCATTCCCACCGACGCGCAAGTCGCCGAAGAGGCGTCAAATCGAAAGACTTGCACACGGCGAACGGTCTATACGACGGGAGGGCCTCGTCACACGAAATTTACATTTTAGCTGATTAATAATAGCCAAATATCTTTAGCAAACCAACAGAACTAACTTCAATGTTGTGCAAGAGGATTAATGCTGCTAATAACGTGGAAATCAGATCAAATCAGAAAACTGAAACTAATAGCATATTATTTTAGTTTTCCACAGTCATGTGAATGTATTTTAATTTATTTGGTAGCTCCTTGCCATAAAAGTTCCATTTGTCGTGAGAGCTGTACACTGAGTAAAACAGAAAACACCAGTATAACGAAACGTTAACATAGGTCATGTGGATTTACCCCCACTCCAGTTCAGCTCTGTGCATGCGCAAATCTGGCATCTCGCGTGCGCCAGAAACAGTTTTCCAGGTAGCATCTAGCTGCTTGCTATTCAGTGCACAGACAGCTAACAGCCATACTCCAGGTAGCCAGAAGCGGAAGAAGGTGCTGATGATCCCGCCGGTAACTGCTAAAACGAACGTTACGATTTAATATCCAAACGTGGTGTGACCTAATTAATTATGAGTTCTGCCGAAATAATCCAACTGCCAATAGCACTGTAATCCATGGGCGAAGGCAGGCTCCTGAGCTTTACGAGTTTCCATATGGTGACATATGCATTGTACTCTTACGTTGGAATGTAGTGTGATTACTTTATTTTTTGACAGGAAACGTAACAAACACTTTACATATATACCATCTACGAACACACATCGCTTGTTGATTCCTTTATGAGACACCATCCAAAGAATTACTGTCTGGTATATTTGGTGTTGTGCAAAGTGACACAAAATATCTGAAATTCTAGAAATAATTTAAACTCTGCTCAGTTGGAAACACTGCGGAGGAGACGTAAGAGCTGCATACAACCTAACTACACAGACAGAAGAATTTGACTGATTCTTGAGTTTCTCCCGGCGTATTTGATAATCAAAATATCCACGAGTGTGCTGCCGGTCTATAGTGTTCAACGGGCACAATATTTCGGCGATCATACATGTCGCCATCATCAGGTGAACTGACGGACTGAGCTCCTGTGAACGTGCCGGCACGGAGATCCGTACGCTATGGGTGCTCAGAGGGAACTGGGTTCGGTCGCGGCGGCGGCCGATTTAAATACCCTCCGCCCGCGGCGCGCTCCCTCCGCCGTCCGCGCCCCGGGCCACGGTCGCGCGGTGGAACTGATTGCGACGGCGTCTGAGACGACGTCGGTGTGATGGCTCTGTCCGCCGTGGCCGTTACAACTATACGTTTGCTCGATTTACTTGTGATTAACCCAATCGCTGGTTCCCAAGCATTGCTAAGATTATAGCCACAGTCACGGCTTATGAGGTCGTCATTCGTGCGAATTTCGATGGCCTCTCTAACAACGCTGTCCCAGTATCTCGACGTCTGTACCAGAATCCTCCTGCGGTCATACTCCATGGCGTGATTTTCCGACAAACAATGTTCAGCGACCGCCGACTTGCTCGGATACATCAGTCGAGTGTGCCTCTGGTGTTCACGACATCGATCCTCGACGGTACGCATCGTCTGACCAATATACGACTTGCCACATTGACACGGAATCTGGTACACGCCGGCCTTCCTCAAACCGAGGTCATCTTTGGCGCTGCAGTACAACCTGTTGAGATGGATGAAGTCACGAGGGAGGAGGTAGGCACTGCATTTATTCCATACACAGGCGCACTCTCGGGGAAAATCGCCCGCATTCTGAAGAAACACCGGGTCACAACTGTGTTTTGTCCTCCAAATAAAACTCGTGCACTGGTGGGGAGCGCCAAAGATGACCTCGGTTTGAGGAAGGCCGGCGTGTACCAGATTCCGTGTCAATGTGGCAAGTCGTATATTGGTCAGACGATGCGTACCGTCGAGGATCGATGCCGTGAACACCAGAGGCACACTCGACTGATGTATCCGAGCAAGTCGGCGGTCGCTGAACATTGTTTGTCGGAAAATCACGCCATGGAGTATGACCGCACGAGGATTCTGGTACAGACGTCGAGATACTGGGACAGCGTTGTTAGAGAGCCATCGAAATTCGCACGAATGACGACCTCATAAACCGTGACTGTGGCTATAATCTTAGCAATGCTTGGGAACCAGCGATTGGGTTAATCACAAGTAAATCGAGCAAAAGTATAGTTGTGACGGCCACGGCGGACAGAGCCATCACACCGACGTCATCTCAGACGCCGTCGCAATCAGTTCCACCGCGCGACCGTGGCCCGGGGCGCGGACGGCGGAGGGAGCGCGCCGCGGGCGGAGGGTATTTAAATCGGCCGCCGCCGCGACCGAACCCAGTTCCCTCTGAGCACCCATAGCGTACGGATCTCCGTGCCGGCACGTTCACAGGAGCTCAGTCCGTCAGTTCACCTGATGATGGCGACATGTATGATCGCCGAAATATTGTGCCCGTTGGACACTATAGACCGGCAGCACACCCGTGGATATTTTGATTAGAAGAATTTGACTGATAACTATTTGTTCTTTAGGAAACATATTTCGTGGTCATGTGTGGTGACTTATTTAAGACCGAGCACTTCCTCTGTAGAAATCAACGCGAACGCTGCAGTTAACATATGTCTGAAAGTCAGCTTGAGCTTTATGTTTACAAGAACCAGAGGCCGGTAGACGTTCGATCTCAAATTGCTGCCCTGTTTCTTGACTTCCTGAAAACTTTGAAACAATACATTATCACGTAAAAACAAAACATCCGATTAGGAAAAACCGAGAAAGGAAGAAATTCACATAGCAGATAAAACTCATTACGCCATCCTTAACGAGCAGACAGTCGGAAGAGAAATCAGATAAAGGTGTACCCCAAGGAAATGTGATGGGACGGCTAATGTTCGTATGTAGAAGCACGAACTGCCCGATATAGTTCCGAATTGAAGAAACACTCAACCCGGAGTTTTAATATATTGCGTCTTCATTACAAATTCTGTTCGCAACACGTTTTGCAGACATTATCCGCATACACGGTGAGTTTTTTTATTTTCAGACAACGAAATATCTCAAACTACACAAGAATTACAAAACGCAAAAATACATGTTCAGTATGTTTAAAAATGGTATCCGGTGATACCAATGTTGACATTCCTGTCACAACCACAGAGTGGTGGGGGAGGAGGGGGGGGGGGGAGGGCGAAAGGGGCAAGTTTGAAATCTTAAATACGAACTTCCCATTTTTATTGTAGATCCGGAGTCTATGAGAAAAAGTACTAAACATTTGTATGTAAAACTTTTGTCGTTGCTTGACAAAAGTGTTGTAGTCCACAAATAACAGAAGTGAACTGGAAAAACGGTGTTATCTCGACAAAAAAGCACGGAATCAAAAAAGAGAACCAGACGTTTTCAGTAACAGCGAAAATAAGCTTGTTTGAAGTGTGTACACTTACCTCTCACCAACGGGATGCTTATTTGAAAGAATATTCCACAATAAATGCTCAAAAATGTGGCTCCACTTCGATACACTTGTTTATTTGTACATGAAACGATTCAACTGAGAAGCGTTTCGAGTGTAATCTGCTGACATGCATTGATGATACGCTGAGTAATGTTATATCGCATTGTTGGCACTTCATACGAACTTCACTCGTCACGTTACCCCAGAAACAAAAGTCGAGGGAAGAAAGATCTGGTGATCTTGAGGGCTAAAACACTTGACCGCTTCTTCCTATCCATCGACGATTGTACAAGTGATCTAATACTGCCAATGCTGCTACAGATTAATCTGCTGGACAAGCATCACGATGAACCACATTGTTTGTCGAAATTCCAAGGGAAGGTCTGCAAGAAATGCCGCAAGATCGTCCTCCAAAAAACTATACCATTTCAAGTGTAATCGATAAAGAATGGACCAATCGCTTTGTCACCAATTATTCCACACCAAACGCTAACATTCCACTGACCTTAATGTTCAACTTGGCGTAACCAGTGTGAGTTTTCCACATTCCAGTGGCGCATGTTGTGTTAGTTAATCATATCATGGTTCGTGAAGGTCAACTCGTCAAGAAATTGAGGTCTCTATGTATTTGTTGAAAACACGCCTGAAAATGTTACTCAGTTTGGAAATCATTGCCACGAAGTTTCTGTTGCAAGGAACGATACTTCTAGGTTCCAGAATTCGGCAAACAGTGTTCTAATCCCCGATTCACGACTTACACTACTGGCTATTAAAGTTGCTACATCAAGAAGAAATGCAGATGATAAACGGGTATTCATTGGACTAATATATTATACTAGAACTGACATGTGATTACATTTTCACGCAATTTGAGTGCATAGATCCTGAGAAATCAGTACCCAGAACAACCACCTCTGGCCGTAATAACGGCCTTGATACGCCAGGGCTTTGAGTCAAACAGGGCTTGGATGGCGTGTACAGGTACAGCTGCCCATGCAGCTTCAACACGATACCACAGTTCATAAAGAGTAGTGACTGGAGTATTGTGAAGAGCCAGTTGCTCGGCCACCATTCACCAGACGTTTTCAATTGGTGAGAGATCTCGAGAATGCGCTGGCCAGGGCAGCAGTCGAACATTTTCTGTATCCAGAAAGGCCCGTACAGGACCTGCAACATGCGGTCGTGCATTATCCTGCTGAAATGTAGGGTTTCGCAGGGATCGAATGAAGGGTAGAGCCACAGGTCGTAACACATCTGAAATGTAACGTCCACTGTTCAAAGTGCCGTCAATGCGAACAAGAAGTGACCGAGACGTGTAACCAATGGCACCCCATACCATCACGCCGAGTGACACGCCGGTATGGCGATAACGAATACACGCTTCCAATGTGCGTTCACCGCGATGTCGCCAAACAGAACCTGGATTCATCCGAAAAAATGACGTTTTGCCATTCGTGCACCCAGGTTCGTCGTGGAGTACACCATCGCAGGCGCTCCTGTCTGTGATGCAGCGTCAAGGGTAACCGCCGCCATGGTCTCGGAGCTGATAGTCCCTGCTGCTGCAAACGTCGTCGAACTGTTCGTACAGATGGTTGTTGTCTTGCAATCGTCCGCATCTGTTGATTCAGGGATCGAGACGCGGGTGCACGATCCGTTACAGCCATGCGGATAAGATGCCTGTCGTCTCGACTGCTAGTGATACGAGGCCGTTGGGATCCAGCGTGGCGTTCCGTATTATTCTCCTGAACCCACCGATTCCATATTCTGCTAACAGTCATTGGATCTCGACCAACGCGAGCAGCAATGTCGCGATACGATAAACCGCAATCGCGATAGGCTACAATCCGACCTTTATCAAAGTCGGAAACGTGATAGTACGCATTTCTCCTCCTTACACGAGGCATCACAACAACGTTTCACCAGGCAACGCCGGTCAACTGCTGTTTGTCTATGAGAAATCGGTTGGAAACTTTCCTCATGTCAGCACGTTGTAGGTGTCGCCACCGGCGCCAACCTTGTGTGAATGCTCTGAAAAGCTAATCATTTGCGTATCACAGCATCTTTTTCCTGTCGGTTAAATTTCGCGTCTGTAGTACGTCATCTTCTTGGTGTAGCAGTTTTAATGGCCAGTTGTGAAAAATGTCAAGTCTAATGTGAGGATTATGATACACTGCAGCTAATATCGAAATTTCATTATCCTCTTCAGCAACTATTCTTTTACTGGCTTCTTTTTTGTGGTTATACGGTTCCCTTGATGGAGAATCATCGAATAACCCAGTGAAAAGCAGCGTGTGATGGCACCCTGATCATAAAGGTTAGTTTATACCATTGTCGACATTCGTACCACTTTTTCCACAAATGTAAACGACTTCACTTTTCTCTTCTGTCTTCTGCATTGTAAGTAGTATCGCTATCAGGTTATGAAGAAACCTGTTATAAAGTGAGGGACGACGTGCACGCAATGAGATCAAGTCAGATAATGAATGAATTAACATTTTAACACATCTACATGGAGAAAACTGCAAACACCGAGTCGTTTGCGAAACACGTCTGTTTTTATGTTTTTGATCCACTGCATTTTTGTCGAGTTAATACTGTTTTGGAATTCAGATGTGTTATTTGTCCATTTATATTTGACATTTTTAGTCCCAGAGGTAATTTTTTGATATTGGCTCCCAAGTTATTTGAAATCTCTTTCTTGTCCACTTCGTAACAGAAATACCGTCGCATCTTTCTTAACATGCCTACTGACTCTCTTAGTGACGTTCTAACAGCCTTATCACTCATTCGATCCTCTACGTTTACTGAATTGAATAACTGAGGCCTATCTGTATTCGGAAGATGTAGACATTACGTTCATGTGACAATTTGGGGGTAAGTTCCCATGGGACCAAACTGCTGAGGTTCAAATGGTTCTGAGCACTATGGGACTTAACATGTGAGGTCATCAGTCCCCTAGAACTTAGAACTACTTAAACCTAACTAATCTAAGGACATCACACACATCCATGCCCGAGGCAGGATTCGAACCTGCGACCGTAGCGGTCGCGCGGTTCCAGACTGTAGCGCCTAGAACCGCTCGGCCACTCCGGCCGGCGGAATCATGCTATGGGCGATACGGCCGCACACGGAGAAATCCACTGAGAAGTGTCTTTCACAACGGAAAAATTGTTACGGCCTATTTCCCGGGAACGACAAACTTGGAAACTGTGAAGTTGGTACTCTGTTCGCTTCATACTCTCGTGAGTAGATGTGGAAAGGGATTGATGGACGCCGAAACTACGAGTAGGCGTGAAGATATTTGATGTCCACGCCTCTTCACAAAACGTGAAGGTCGGAGTCTTAACCCCTCTGTAATGCAGGGTAGGCGACGATCTGTGAGAGATGTGTTGAGAGAGTACAGAAGGATATTCAATCTGCCATGCTCGGATATCTGGCAGTGCCGGGTTATCAAATATACTGAATTATCAACGTCATTTTTAAAAAACTGGTTCCAAAAAAGATAGAAACAAAACCTGTAGTTTTAACGTACAAAAACAAGTAATTTGTTTATTAAACACAACACGAGAGATTACAGTGGAGAAAATTGAAAATATGCATTATTGTTTAGTAAAAATAAAATTGAAGTAAAAATAGTATACTGTACTGTTGTGTTAAATCAATTTAACGCTCAATGTTTCAGAGAATTTCAATAAACAAACAATTTTTTGGTCTCCAGCTAGGAAATAAAATAAGCACAGTTAATTCGAAAAGATCAATAACAAGCTAATTAATAAATATTGTTAAAAAGAATTCGCTGCCGTCAAATTTTAATCATTGTGTTTTGGAATAGCACAGTTACAAGACGTTGTCGAGAGCATGAAATGTGTTGGACTGGTATCTACTACTAGCTGAAACTTTGCTTCTGAGCCCTCTGGTACTTTGCAGAAACACTAAATTGTTTCTTGAGTTGAGCTCTTTCCTGACAAAATTATTTTGTATGATGAGCAGATTCACACCTTCAGAAGCGCAGTGTTACTGGCTGCTCTCAGTGAACTTCACGGAAGTCTTTAAGGCTTCTGAAGCATTAGCTGTAGCCTCATCTGACCAGGCACCGCACCGAGCTGTTCCGATGTTTCTCGAAAGCGTCCGACTGTACTGCCAACCGCGCAATGTTAAAAAGGCTGGAAAATTGCTGATACTTGCCGGAATGAAGCGCCAGCCGGGTTATCGAGCGCCACGTTGTCACGGTCTTAATGTACAATGCTGATGCAGGCGTGCCTGTTCCGGAGCACTTTCTTTAGAGCACGTTGTTCAACGCGAAGCTCAGCAGCAAATTACCCCTGTATGTTACCATACTGACACGACGATATTGTCAGTTACGACTGCAGCTTGTGCAGGATCATCGAGATTGGGCTGTGGATCAGTTTCTACAGTGATTTGAGACTTTCTCGGCGAATTCCATTCGTGAAATCTTCTCGGGTGATTAGCCGAGTAAAGGCGTCGTCTTCTCGCAACGTTTCGAAGGGTTTCGTACCCATCATCTTCAAGCGAAGTGTCGAGATGCTGCCTGCCTGCACTCATCTTTTGCTTTCCCCTCTTTGGGGAAGTGTGAGGGGGAGTCTGTAGCCTTTCGGCTTTTACTCCCCTGTGAACGTGTGTGTGTGATTTTTCTATAGTTTTTGGTGTCGGTGATTTGTGATGATTGTTGTGAGTGTGTCTGGTACTTGCCTGAGGTAGGCGAGAAGTTTGGTGTTATATGGGAAGGAACAGGATGATGGATTGGGTGTTGGGATTTTCTCTTCGACTTAGTCGTCGAAGATCGTCATAGGGCGCTTGTGCTTATCGCGGGACATGTCATACCGACCTAGGGAGTGGATGAGTGCGTTTTCGGATCTGGAAGAACCCTCGTAGAAGGCCCTTGCCAGATCCTGGAAACGCTCTCTCAGGAGTGGGATTTCGGCTGCGGCGTGCAGGTCGTCTATGGGGAATCCGAGTGGTAGATGCAGTGCCCTTCTGAGGGCGCGGTTCTCCAGCCTCTGGAGTTTGTCCAGGTGCTGCTTTGCCGCGTATCCCCAGACAGGGCACGCATACTCCATTACTGGCCGGATCAGGGCCTGATAGACATTTACTGCTACTGGGCAGGGAAGGGAGCTGGTTGTGTTCAGGATAGGATATAGGATGGACATTCTGGCGCAGGCCTTCCTGTGGACCTCGTCTATGTGGGGTTTCCACGTAAGACGAGAGTCCAAGGTTACGCCAAGGTACTTGGCGGTTCTGCGCCAGGGGAGTTGGGTTCCATTTAGGTGGAGGTGGAGGGGGGGACGTTGAGGAGGTTCGCGCCTTCCGAGCCTGCGGGTAATCAGCATTGCCTGCGTCTTCTCCGAATTGATGGTGATGCGCCAGCGACGGGCCCAGGTTTCTGTGTCGTCTAAAACCCCTTGTAGCCTACGAATGACCAGGTCCTTGTTCGCATTTCTCGTGTAGAAGGCTGTGTCGTCTGCGTACTGCGCGGTGTGCACCAGGGGGGCCGTCGGAGTGTCCGCAGTGTACAAGCTGTACAATACGGGCCCCAGGACCGATCCCTGTGGCACCCCAGCACGAATACGCCTTCTGGTGGAGGTGGCAGTTTCTACTTTGACGGAGAAAGTCCTATTCGCGAGGTAGCTCTTGATTAGCTGAACAATGCTCCCTGGAAACCCTTGTGAGTACAACTTGTAGAGTAGCCCTCTATGCCATACTGAATCAAAGGCTTTGGCTACGTCTAGTAGCACTATCCCGCAGTAGCCTCTGTGGTTGAAGCCCTCTGTGGCTGCTTCAACCATTCTCATGACCTGTTGTGGGGCAGAGTGGTTCTGCCGGAATCCAAATTGGAAATCCGGCAGAATTTGCTCTCTGGTAATATGTTCTTGTATGGGTTTTAGCAGGAGGCGCTCATAGATCTTGCTGAGTGTTGGCAAGAGGCTAATCGGCCTGTAGTGCTGCGGGAATAGAGGGTCTTTTCCTGGTTTGTGTATCGCGACCACTTCCGCATGTTTCCAGCAAGCTGGGAACTCACGGGAACGAGTAATCTCGTTGAGGACGTTCGCGAGGTGTGTGATCGCTGTGGGTGGGAGTTTTTTGACTAACTGGTTTGTGACACTGTCGTGCCCTGGCGCCTTTTTTGTAGGGAGGGACCTGATTACTCTTGCCACGTCCTCGGGGGCAAAAAGTATGGGTTCGTCCTCTGGGTCCTCCTCAGCATTGAGGAAGACGGCCAGTTGACGACTGACTACCTCTTCATGCTCTTCATCCTCGGGTTCTGCCGTTTGAAACTGCTTCTCGAAGGAGTCGGCGAGGGCGTTGGCCTTCTCAGCATTGCTGTAGACCAGTCCCCGCTCGCCGTGCAGTGGCGGCATCCTAGCGCGTCTTTTTGTGAATTGTTTGGTTGCTTGCCAAAGTGTATGATCGTCTACTTTGAGAGCTGTGAGGCGGTTTTGCCATTGCTGGTTTCTGTGCTCATTGAGCGCTACCTTCAGTTCTCTCTGTAGACGATTGAGCAGCCTCCTGGTGGCCTGATTTCTGGTGATCTTCCACTCTTTTGCCACTCTGTTCTTGTGTCGAATTTGAGCTAACAAGTGTTCCGGGAGCTGTATTTGTGGCGGTGGGCCATCCCTTTGTGGAGGGGTGGCTTCTTCCGCTGCCTGCAAGATGGTGCCTGTTAGGTCTTGTAGCGCTTGTTCTACTGTTTCGGCAGTAGGTGGCGGAGCGCGAGCGATATCAGAGGCGACAGTTTCTTGGTATCGCTCCCAGTCTGTACGTTTGTACGACGTCTGGTACCGTGGGAGTGCTACCCATTCTCCCACATCGACTTCTAGAATCACTGGGTTGTGGTCGGAGGACATTCTGTTGATTGTCCTTGCGGTCACAAATCCTGCGATCCTCCTAGTGAGAGCTATGTCTAACACATCGGGCCTGCTTCCGTTTTTCGGAAAATGCGTGGGCTCGACTGGACCCCATGTTTCGAAGTGGTGGGTGCGCGCTAGTTGTTGCAGTTTGGCGCCTGCTCTGGAGGTTACTCTAGAATTCCAGTCAGGGTGTTTGGCATTGAAGTCTCCCCCTATTACGAGTTTGCCTTCAATTTGCCCTAGAGCAGCTATGTCTCCCTCATCTATCTGGTCATGTGGGGGTCGGTAGACTGCAACAATTGTTAGGGGTCCAGTGGCAGTGGTTACTTCCACCGCCACTGCTTCGATTTTGTTGGTAGCTGGTAAGAATACCTGGTGGTGGGGGATCCCTCTTTTTACATATATGGCCACTCCTCCGCCTTGGGTTGGCCTGTCTTTACGGTAGCTAACGTAATTGGGAACTGTCGCTTTTACTCCCGGTTTTAGGTGGGTTTCCCCCATCATGCATATGTCGATGGAGAACTCCTTCATGAGTTCTCGGAACTCGACCTCTTGATTAACAATGCCGTCTGCGTTAAAGACGCACATTGTCAGGCCTTGGATGTTTGGTCGTCTATCCATGATGGGGTTTTGATATTACTGAGGAAGTCGGAGAGGGGAGCGACTGCTGGACTGTTGCCTGAAGGGCAGCGAGGACCTGTGTGTTCTGCTTTTGGGCCTCCCTGAATTCCTTCATCATTTCCATGACGAGGTTCATGGTCTGCACCATTACGCCTAACAACTGATCCATGGGGGGGAAGTGTGTCTGGGGTTTCCTAGGGCCTTCTCCGTCAAGTTGGACCTGGTTGTTGTTGCTGTGTTTTACCCGGTGTTGTTCTTGTGTTGGTGTCTGATGTTGTGGTGGTTGGGCAATGCTTTTGTGGTTCCTCGGGGGAGAAACCACTTCCGCATATGTTGCCCTTGGTGTGTCTGGCCTTGGTTTTACCCAGGCCTTGTCTGTGTGTGTTGTCATGTTTTGGTTTCTTGTGTGTCTTGGTGGGTTCGTGGTGTTTTCTTTTCGTGTGTGGGGGGCGGCCTTTGCGCCCTTTGCCTGCTGTGTGTGTCTTTTATGGACCTCGCATCCTTGGTAACCCGCTGTGTGGTTTTTGCCACACAGCGCGCACCTTATTTGCGGGTCCGTGTGTTTTATGCTGCACGTCCGTGTGTCATGGGCCTCGGCGCATTTTCTGCACCTCACTGCCATTGAGCAGTGTGCCGCAATGTGGTTGAGGCCCTGACATCTGAAGCACTGCACCGTCCTGTTTTTGCGGCGTCGAGATGCTGTGTTGCGCGGTCCTATAAAGGCTCCTGGACCAGTGACTGATTCCGGGCGCCGACCAATCAGGTACCTGCGGAATCGGCCGCCGCGCCAGTGGTGGGGGGTTCGCGGCGCGGACCGGGCGTCGAGTCCCTGCCGGTTCCTAATACGTCTGTGGCCGCTACCGTCTTCGTGCCGGAGCGTTCTCTTCTAATTTTAGTTATTGCGGGATTCCAAGCTGTACTAAGTTGGAAACCAGTGTCTCGATTGATCAGGTTGCTGTTCAACCGAATTTCTACAGCCTCTTTGAAAACTGAATCCCAAAATCCTTTAGCGTCACACAGCTTGTTCGTACCCTCAAAGAGGAAGGTGTGTCCTTCGTTAAGGCTATGTTCCGCTACCGCCGATTTTTCTGTCTGACCAAGGCGTACATTTCTAATGTGCTCCGAGCGCCTCTGCGTGATGCAGCGCTGCGTTTGTCCGATGTATTTCGTACCACATTCACATTCAATACTGTATACGCCCGGAGTCTGCAGTCCTAGGTGGTCTTTGACTGAGCCAAGTATGTCCTTAATTTTACTTGGGGCATGAAAAATTGTCTTGATGTTGTGTTTCTCCAGAATGCGGGCAATCTTGGCTGTTGGCGGTCCCGCGTATGGTAGAAATGCCAGGCATCTGGTCTCATCTTCTTCTTCTGGTGTGTCTACTTTCCTGCTCTTGTGTAGGGCGCGCGAGATTTGCGTCTCATTATAACCGTTGCTGCGGAAGGTCTTCCTTAGGTGTTGTAACTCTGCAGGTAGGCTGTCATCATCACAGATAGACTTGGCCCTGTGCACAAGTGTGTTAAGCACTGAGTTGCGTTGTGCTGGGTGGTGGCAACTCTGTGCATGAAGGTATAAATCCGTATGTGTCTTATTTATACCTGATTTATACCTTCATGCACAGAGTTGCCACCACCCAGCACAACGCAACTCAGTGCTTAACACACTTGTGCACAAGGCCAAGTCTATCTGTGATGATGACAGCCTACCTGCAGAGTTACAACACCTAAGGAAGACCTTCCGCAGCAACGGTTATAATGAGACGCAAATCTCGCGCGCCCTACACAGGAGCAGGAAGGTAGACACACCAGAAGAAGAAGATGAGACCAGATGGCTGGCATTTCTACCATACGCGGGACCGCCAACAGCCAAGATTGCCCGCATTCTGGAGAAACACAACATCAAGACAATTTTTCATGCCCCAAGTAAAATTATGGACATACTTGGCTCAGTCAAAGACCACCTAGGATTGCAGACTCCGGGCGTATACAGTACTGAATGTGAATGTGGTACGAAATACATCGGACAAACGCAGCGCTGCATCACGCAGAGGCGCTCGGAGCACATTAGAAATGTACGCCTTGGTCAGACAGAAAAATCGGCGGTAGCGGAACATAGCCTTAACGAAGAACACACCTTCCTCTTTGAGGGTACGAACAAGCTGTGTGACGCTAAAGGATTTTGGGATTCAGTTTTCAAAGAGGCTGTAGAAATTCGGTTGAACAGCAACCTGATCAATCGAGACACTGGTTTCCAACTTAGTACAGCTTGGAATCCCGCAATAACTAAAATTAGAAGAGAACGCTCCGGCACGAAGACGGTAGCGGCCACAGACGTATTAGGAACCGGCAGGGACTCGACGCCCGGTCCGCGCCGCGAACCCCCCACCACTGGCGCGGCGGCCGATTCCGCAGGTACCTGATTGGTCGGCGCCCGGAATCAGTCACTGGTCCAGGAGCCTTTATAGGACTGCGCAACACAGCATCTCGACACTTCGCTTGAAGATGATGGGTACGAAACCCTTCGAAACGTTGCGAGAAGACGACGCCTTTACTCGGCTGATCACCCGAGAAGATTTCACGAGTTTCTACAGTATTTCACAATGTTTTCATGATTTCAAATTTTAAATAATATAAAAACTAATCCCGAAACAGAGTTGAACATTTCACACAATGTACAATGTTTATTCAAGTTTGCTTATGAAGTACTACAAAGGACAAATGACGACCATTCGCGACTACACAGTACTTGAGGCGTTTTACCCAGGTTTTGAACACATCTTTCGTAACTGTTGGATGAATTCTGGAAATTTCATCGCGAATTCGATCTTTTACCTGTAGCAAGCCTCTTGGCCGGTCTGAGTACTCTCTCGTGTTCGAATAACCCCAAAGGTAAAAGTCCGGCACGGAATTTGGACCGTTTTCTCAGAGCCGGTTGACTTTCGATTCAGTGTACTGGCTGTTGCTCGTTTCTTACCCAAGTCAGTATTGTTCCACGAATAGGATCTGGATATTGCGGCTGAATCTAGAAAGGCTTACGAAAGGCACGCTGCGGGCACACGACAGATTCGCCGTAGTGTAAATAGCACTCCAACGCGAACAGATGATGTTGGTCGCGCGGAGTAGCCGTGTGGTCTTGGGCGCCTCGTCAGGGTTCGCGAGGCTCACCCTGTCGGAGGTTCGAGTCCTCCCACGGGCACGGGTGTGTGTGTTGTCCTTTGCGTAAGTTCGTTTAAGTGACATTAAGTAATGTGTAAGCTTAGGGACCGACCACCTCAGCAGTTTGGTCCCATAATACCTTACCACAAATTTCCAAATTTTTCCGACATGATTTTGCTTCGACCCAGTAAGACATGATTACCGAAATGTATATTGGATGAAACTTGGCACTACCGCACTACTAAAGACGGTGCCACTGTCGCTGCATCTTGTTTCTAGCGCGTGTTATTCAGATTTGAAATCGTCAGAACATTGTGAAACACCATGAAGTTACATCAGGTCGATGGGCATGTCCTAGGCGAACGGATGCTCGAAACATGCATAATATCACGGACGCAGGCCGATGGGAGAAATCTTACGCCATGGTGGACAGCAATCTAACATTCTGTGGGACTATGGGCTTATATGGAACCTGTGGTAGTAATCTAAAGCCCCATAAGAGCTCTGGACTACATGTATACATTGTTGCGAACTACCTGAAACCTTTCATGATTGATGTTCACCTCGACAGTGAAAGAATCTTCCACCAGAACAACTGTCAGGATCACAAGGCTAGAAACGCGCTACAGTGCTTGCAGAAGCATGATAGTGTATTTACATTGATGTCTTGGTCACCAGATTCATCGATGGAACACACATGGGACGCTACAGAAATCCAAACAATCTACCCATAATTTATGGGAATAGCATGACCTGTGCATAGACACCGTATGCCACATACCTTGGGAAAACTGACAATGATTTGTCGGACCTATGTCATGCAGAATCACTGCTGTATTGCGTTCCAAAGGCGTACCAACAAGCTAAACAGCAGGCGGTCGTAATATTTTGGCTCATCAGTGTATGAACCGAACAATGTTGTGAGTAATGGGAAAGACATGTAATGAAGTTGGTCCTTAAATAAGGAAAAATTACCACTGATGTAAAAGAAACTAAAGCTTTGTTGACAAACAAGACCAAAATCAGGATACAGCAAATTACACAGGAACCATACGACCACCTATCTTTCTGAAAAGAGAATCCTAAGCAGTTTTCAAAAATTATTTCACTGAGGAAGATAGTACTGCAGTTTTTCCTTCCAATCGTCTCAAGAAGACCGAAACGACATATCGAGATAAGATGTCTGCAGACAGAAAATCAACTATAATTGCACAACAAAAACATATTGCTCCGCTTCGATATGGCGTCGTCAGTGTTCCACCATATTACTCATCAGAATCAAATTATTTGAAGGGATTAAGGCAATAACTTGCGGTAAGTGGGAAATCCAAGTACGAGTCCCGGTCCGGGGACAAAAATGTTCATATGTCAGTAATAGGTAGTATATCTGCTCCCAACACATCTGATTCCAAGATATTAGCAGCCAGCCAATGTATTTCGAATTAACATAGGTATTACTTTAAATGAAGACAACAGACCGCATTAAAATTTAATTTATAGAAATGTCTTTCACTGGCTCAGCTCTATAAGTTCACTCTAACATACACTCCTGGAAATTGAAATAAGAAAACCGTGAATTCATTGTCCCAGGAAGGGGAAACTTTATTGACACATTCCTGGGGTCAGATACATCACATGATCACACTGACAGAACCACAGGCACATAGACACAGGCAACAGAGCATGCACAATGTCGGCACTAGTACAGTGTATATCCACCTTTCGCAGCAATGCAGGCTGCTATTCTCCCATGGAGACGATCGTAGAGATGCTGGATGTAGTCCTGTGGAACGGCTTGCCATGCCATTTCCACCTGGCGCCTCAGTTGGACCAGCGTTCGTGCTGGACGTGCAGACCGCGTGAGACGACGCTTCATCCAGTCCCAAACATGCTCAATGGGGGACAGATCCGGAGATCTTGCTGGCCAGGGTAGTTGACTTACACCTTCTAGAGCACGTTGGGTGGCACGGGATACATGCGGACGTGCATTGTCCTGTTGGAACAGTAAGTTCCCTTGCCGGTCTAGGAATGGTAGAACGGTGGGTTCGATGACGGTTTGGATGTACCGTGCACTATTCAGTGTCCCCTCGACGATCACCAGTGGTGTACGGCCAGTGTAGGAGATCGCTCCCCACACCATGATGCCGGGTGTTGGCCCTGTGTGCCTCGGTCGTATGCAGTCCTGATTGTGGCGCTCACCTACACGGCGCCAAACACGCATACGACCATCATTGGCACCAAAGCAGAAGCGACTCTCATCGCTGAAGACGACACGTCTCCATTCGTCCCTCCATTGACGCCTGTCGCGACACCACTGGAGGCGGGCTGCACGATGTTGGGGCGTGAGCGGAAGACGGCCTAACGGTGTGCGGGACCGTAGCCCAGCTTCATGGAGACGGTTGCGAATGGTCCTCGCCGATACCCCAGGAGCAACAGTGTCCCTAATTTGCTGGGAAGTGGCGGTGTGGTCCCCTACGGCACTGCGTAGGATCCTACGGTCTTGGCGTGCATCCGTGCGTCGCTGCGGTCCGGTCCCAGGTCGACGGGCACGTGCACCTTCCGCCGACCACTGGCGACAACATCGATGTACTGTAGAGACCTCACGCCCCACGTGTTGAGCAATTCGGCGGTACGTCCACCCGGCCTCCCGCATGCCCACTATACGCCCTCGCTCAAAGTCCGTCAACTGCACATACGGTTCACGTCCACGCTGTCGCGGCACGCTACCAGTGTTAAAGACTGCGATGGAGCTCCGTATGCCACGGCAAACTGGCTGACACTGACGGCGGCGGTGCACAAATGCTGCGCAGCTAGCGCCATTCGACGGCCAACACCGCGGTTCCTGGTGTGTCCGCTGTGCCGTGCGTGTGATCATTGCTTGTACAGCCCTCTCGCAGTGTCCGGAGCAAGTATGGTGGGTCTGACACACCGGTGTCAATGTGTTCTTTTTTCCATTTCCAGGAGTGTATTATGTAATATGAATCATGCTCCTTCAATAAATGACGATTGATAAGTGTCGCAAAAAAATTTTGTCAAACTTCTACATCTACATCTACGTGATTACTCTGCTATTCACAATAAAGTGCCTCGCCTAGGGTTCAATGAACCACCTTCATGCTGCCTCTCTAACGTTCCACTCTCGAACGGCACGAAGGAAAAATGAGCACTTAAATTTTTCTGTGCAAGACCTGATTTCTCTTATTTTATCGTGATGATCATTTCTCCCTATGTAGGTGGGTGCCAACAGAATGTTTTCGCAATCGGAGGAGAAAACTGGTGATTGAAATTTCATGAGAAGATCCCGTCGCAACGAAAAACGCCATTGTTTTAATGATTGCCACTCCAATTCACGTATCATGTCTGTGGCACTAACTCCCCTATTTGAGCTTCAGTGCTTTCTATTAGGGCTTGGAGATCTGGTTCTTTCCAAAAAGCTACGACAATTTACAACTACAATATCCATCGTTTCTACAACTGCCTTACTGTGTTTTACCTGCCCACTTTTAGACGGACGCCCCTTCTGTGGTTCCCTGAGACCCTCTAACCTTTGTCCCATATATGAAAGTGTTTCAGCATTTCCAGTGTATAACTTGGTGTCAATGTCTTCCTTTTCTTCCAGCAGCAAGTACAACAATAAATCGCAGTTACTAATTCTAAAACCGTGCGTCTACTTGTGCGAACTGCTCACAACTGAACTGCAGCCTACGTGCACGTGGCACTGTCGGGCAGCACGCTCAAATAAAATCACTTCTATTTTCTCGATGCTGTAATAAAATGTTGCTATCCTTCCGACTTTGAAAGCAATTTCGATATGTTAGCTGCATTTAGTACACAGCAAAAAGTTATCAAAAGTGAACGAAACGTCAAGTCACCAGCTATCACAATTTTCACTTCAAGCCATTCAAATTTTATACTGCAGAGTTGTGGAAATTGAGCATCACAGTAACAATGATCAATATCGAAGAAATAGACAAATCATCATCTAGCTGCAATATGTAGCTATAAGGTACGAAATACACACATCAAAAGAAGTTTCGCATCACCTCGGTTCCGAGAGTTCCAGAACCTGTACAGAGAATTGGAATAGAGATCAACGTAAACATCATTTCCACCCATTTTACTGCTCATGAAAACCACACATTGCATGCTGTACCACCATACAGCGAGACCTTCAGAGGTGGTGGTCCAGATTGCTGTACACACAGGTACCTCTAATACCCAGTAGCACGTCCTCTTGCATTGATGCATGCCTGTATTCGTCGTGGCATACTATCCACAAGTTCATCAAGGCACTGTTGGTCCAGATTGTCCTACTCCTCAACGGCGATTCGGCGTAGATCCCTCAGAGTGGTTGGTGGGTCATGTCATCCATAAGCAGCTCTTTTCAATCTATCTCAGGCATGTTCGATAGGGTTCATGTCTGGACAACATGTTGGCCACTATTCTGAAGGAAGACATTCACAAGATGTAACGATCGGGGCGTGAACTGTCGTCCCCGAAGACGAATGCCTCCCAAATATGCTGCAGATATGGTTGCACTATCGGTCGGAGGATGACATTCACGTATCATACAACCGTTACGGCGCCTTCCATGACTGCCAGCAGCGTACGTCGGCCCCACATAATGCCACCCCAGAACAGCAGGGAACCTCCATCTTGCTGCACTCGCTGGACAGTGCGTCTAAGGCGTTCAGCCTGACCAGGTTGCCTCCAAACACGTCTCCGACGATTGTCTGGTTGAAGGCATATACGAAACTCATCGCTGAAGAGAACGTGATGCCAATCCTGAGCAGTCCATTCGGCATGTTGTTGGGCCCATCTGTACCGCGCTGCATGGTATCGTGGTTGCAAAGATGGACCTCGCCATGGACGTCGGGAGTGAAGTTGCGCATCATGCAGCCTACTGCGCCCAGTTTGAGTCATAACACGACGTCCTGTGGCTACACGAAAAGCATTATTCAACATGGTGGGATTGCATTCAGGGTTCCTCCGAGCGATAATCCGTAGCTAGCGGTCATCCCCTGCAGTAGTAGCCCTTGGGCGGCTTCAGCGAGGAAAGTCATCGACAGTTCCTGTCTCTCTGTATCTCCTCCATGTCCGAACAACACCGGTTCACGCCTAAACGCCTGGACACTTCCCTTGTTGAGAGTCCTTCCTGGCACAAAGTAACAATGCGGACGCGATCGAACCACGTTATTGATCGTCTAGGCATGGTTGAACTACAGACAACACGAGCCATGTACCTCCTTCCTGGTGGAATGACAGGAACTGATCGGCTGTCGGACCCCCCTCCGTTTAATAGGCGCTGCTCACGCATGGTTGTTTACATCTTTGGGCGGGTTTAGTGACATCTGTGAACAGTCAAAGGTACTGTGTCTGTAATACAATATCCACAGTCAACGTAGCTCTTCAGGAGTTCTGGGAACCGCGGTGATGCAAAACTTTTTTTGATGTGTGTAAATCAATTTTGTGCACTATTAGTTTCCTCGCAATGGAGTTAGAGGTGTTACGTAGAGTAATGAGGGAAATGTGCAAGTGTGAAACAAATCGTTTTTAATTTTTTGAAGACAACAGAGAATTTATACCGAAAAATTAACTCCAGGACTTGATGTAGCTTTGCCTCATTTACGTACAGTATTTTTTTACAATTTAATGAGCTTTTGTTGTTTACAACAAGCACATCGGGAAACTCATTTTTATCATGTACTGCTATCAGCCGCTTCACCGGAAGAATTCGTTATTTTCCTGTGTCGTATTTTGCTTTACTACTACTCATCATACATTTTTAACTTAAACAGTGCATCAAACAACTGTGTACTTGCATGTAAACCCAACAATTAAAATGCACAATTAATCAAATAAACAAAATGTATCTGATCGCCTTTGGTTTCAGGGATAGTGATTTACTCGGTTTCAATATTCGGCAGACCTCGCGCAAGCGCACTAAATTTTGGCTCAAGGATTGCAGTCGAGTTCCAATTCTTTATTCTCTCTATTCTGTGCTACAGGGAAATTAGCTGCGGTGGAACCATAGCTTTATGATTTTTTACTCCAAAGCGAAATGTTCGTTGCATTCACTTGCAATAATACATCACCTGAGGAAGACCAAATCCTTATTACACAGGTCAATAACATTTTTCTCAAAGAAAGTGAATAATTGTTTTGGGGAAGTTGTTTGTCCCATATTAAAATTGGTATCAATTCCTGCTTATTGTTATCAGTTTGCTTCTGTCACATTAAGTTACAATTGCTTCAGTACACGCAAATTGTGCTCCTCTATTGAGAGACCGTCTCCCGTACTGGGGGTAGTATTTCCTGGCCTTGACCTGTAGCTGGGGAGTTAGGTAATGCCCTCCCCTCCCACATCGCTCCCCCTAAAAGCACACGAGTCCTAACATATATTACAGCCCATTTACTATTATGTTTATGTGCAGGTGTATATATAAATATGACGGAAGCATTTTTTCATCATTACTTGTCGAAAGGGAACTATACATTGTCTGCCTTAATGCTAAGGACTGCCATTTGTCAATCTGAATATTAAATTATTTTACTTCAGAGCGTGAATGATCACGCGAAATAGTCTTCTGATTGCTTTGAACCGGCTCGCTACGCATTCCTTTCCTATGGCAACCTCTGAATCCTACACAATACAAAAGTCGTCGGAATCTCTCTGCATACACCTACATTTCTTTAGTGTTCCCCTTGTGGTAGTTGTACGAAATGTAATTTGAAGGAAATGACATGTTGGTTAGCTCGTACTGAAACATTGCCTCTTGTAATTTACAGTGTTTTTCTTGCGCTTCTCCCACAGAGTACATTCAGTTTATCTGTGACACACTGACCAAACAAAACGATGAGGAAGAGAGCTGCTCTCTCTTACACTGACCAAACAAAATGATGAGGAAGAGAGCTGCTCTCATCTGAACCTCTTCTACACTTCAATTAATCCAAAAATGGGAAGCCTTACATGTCGACGAAGAATAATGGATTGGTCGAACAATTGTTTTTTACTCTCACCTTGTGGGATTTAGACCTATTTATTAGGGCGCATTCAGCTGAATCTTCGTCTATTGATGCAACTCGCTTTAAAACTGACCCGTTTAAAGAACGTTCTCATGTGTTCAGATAAAAAAATTTTACAAAAATTTATGAAAATCACTCAAATTCTTTTAAAAATTGTTATTTTGCAATAGCCAGATTGTGTATCTCAATTCGTTAGCAGCGCTTGAGGCAGCATGTGTTGGTATACATACCGTGGTCGCACAAGTAAAGCACATCACTGAAGTTGTGATTTTTCATTCTTGTTGTTACTTGTATGTAAGACAATGACATACGAATGTGAACATTGTGTTTTTGCACATTCATCTCTAAGAAAATCTCGGTTGCTGGAATTTTTATGATCTAATATTTTCCAGTTTGTGCTGTGCCAGTTTTTCCACATGTTGTCAGAGTAAATGTCAACGAAGTTACTGGTTTAATTGTGGTCCAGTCATTTTATTAAAATCCCATGAGGTCTTTATAAAGAAATCTCATTTAAAAGGCTCTTCAACATCTTGGCGTGGAGCATTGCTTTAGTGCTTGAATGAAGTAGGGTCTGGCACCTTAAGAAATAGCTTGATGCATCCTGTAGACCATTTTCCGACCGTGGCCTACATTCTTTGCTGTCCATTCGAGAGATTGGATGCAGAAATAAGGTACCCTTGCGGACTCTCGTGTTTTTAGCGGAACCCAAAGCCACAAAAGACCGAATGCATTGCGTATGTTTGGATTCACTTATTCATTTCCATTACTTGACCACAGGGGGAACGCTAGAGAAATGAAGGAGTATGCAGAGAGATTTCGACGACTTTCGTATTGTGTAGGATTCAGAGGTTGCCATAGGAAAGGAATACGTGGCGAGCCGCTTCAAACCACTCAGAAGACTATTTCGCGTGGTCATTCATGCGCTGAAGTAAAATAATTTACTAATCAGATTGACAGATGGCATTCCTTAGCATTCAGGCGGACTATGTATAGTTCCCTTTCGACAAGTAATAATGAAAAAATGCTTCTGCATAGAAACACTTATAGTAAATGGGCTGTAATATATGTTACATCTCGTGTGCTTTTAGACGGAGCGATGTGAGAGGGAAGGGCATTACCTAACTCCTCAGCTACAGGTCAAGGCCAGGAAATAATACCCCCAGTTCGGGAGACGGACCCTCAATAGAGGATCACAGTTTGCGTGTACTGGAGCGATGGTAACAGCCAGTGCGTGCTGAGACCTTCGTGGCAGGGTGGCAGGGGTGCCACCTTGATTGAATCACTCCGTGTCGGTATCTGTGCAGTGAGCACTGTGTCCAATTATAGCCTGTGGAACGCAGTTGGTCAAACTTTCCCACTGTAGAGTCCAGATTTCCTGAGGCTAAGCAGGTGTTATCGAACTACCCCAAGTTCCCCTGACTTATTAATAATATGCCAAGTGCCTGACAGTCTGGATCCGGAAATGTACTTACTCTCATTACTTTTGAAGAGTAACGGTTGAAGGCACTTGCACGTTACACGTTCCATACATCTTATACTGTCTGAGAACGCTTGTTGCCCTCACCATCAGGGATATAGTAGTATCAGGCAGTTTTAGGGGTAACCAGAGTGCGGTCTGCCAAGGGGTTGCAAGGTATCCTCAACTCTGACGACTTCTCCAGTAGTTACCCCATGTTTCCCTTTTAGGTCGGAATGTACTCGTGTCAGTAACGTTTCTCCTACAACGTTTGACCAGTTACTGCCGCGGATGCTTTCGCATTACCTCTATCGCACCTCTCAGTTCATAATATAGAGCGCACATTGCCCAATCCTTTGGGATCAGGTAGTTCCCGATAGTTTTGTGGTTAAAAACTATGGAGTCTGCCAAGAAACTGCGGTTTGACAACACAGGGCCTCAAATCACGCGCCATAGTGTGATCAAAATTCTCAGATGACTGTCCCAGCGTTTACCGCTTGTCATACATGGGTAATCGTTACCTCAAACTTTTTGAAGCCATGGACTACTTACTTTTGCAACTCTACTCTCGTGTTATGTGATGAGTAACCACCGAAAACGAAGCTATCAGTACGGTGCAGGGACGCCTGATACCCTAGCCTACGTTGGCTGGTTGATTGGGGGGAGTTAAGAGAGTAAACAGCAAGGTCATCAGCCCCTCGATCGAGGGGTAGTACATCTGGAATTAGTGACATCTGCGAAGTACAAGTTTTGATGAGGAAAGTATGTAGGGGCAGTAAGTCCGAGGCATTGTAGGCAATGCTGAAAGCACAGCTGAGACTGAGTTTACGAAGAAGTGTATGGATGAGGCCAGTACGTAGGTCACAGCAGACGAGGGGTCTTTCAGGTCTCATCAAATCTGGAGAAAAGCCCCACCGCGCATCTGCCACTATCTTCTGCCAACCTGATGAAGGGAGAAGATAGTTACAGAGCAAAATATTTCTTCAAGTCGTCGGATTCCGGTCAATTTGTGAAGGCTAAAAACGTAATGAACGTCATTTGGGCCGTCAGTGATAAAATAACAGGAGAGGAATGGGTAAGGCAGCAGGTGGTCTTTCCTGGGGCTCCGCATGTGACGGGAGTCGACCAACACACAGCTGTTGCACACCCGGTCCAGTGTAGTGAAGGAGTTAAGGACTGTTTAATAGAGTGCTACGTAGTAGCAGACACGCTGAAACTAGGGATTGGATGGTACCTGACAGCTTTATGGATAGTGGTCGTGGACTTTTCCATGGTTGCATCGTGATCGATGTCCTTAAGCAGGTGGCACTAGGTTACTAGTGAATACCACGAAGAAATCGTGACCCGGCTTTCCAGGAAATTGCTCCAGCCTAATTGCACAGATTCCGTGGTGCAATTCAATATATTCATCCGCAGCTCCCTATTACGGGGAGTGTCTTCTATTCACCACCTTGGGATCCATCCGGTGGCGCGGTGCGCCTGCGCTAATATAAAACTCATTAGGTTGCCTCTCATGCAGCGGTCTTACAGCCACGATGGCCAGGCACTCAGGTGAGGGGAATCAGAAGACTGATAAAACAAGTAATAAAACTAAGAAAAGCGATCAACTACGAATGAGACAAGAAGATAGGTCAGTGACTGAGGTTGGCTATGGAACACTCGCCTCACATCGCGCGGTACTTTCCGTAGTACGGTTACAGATGCAGAGACTGAGGTACTTCAAAGGTTTCACGGCAAGAGGCAGAAGGTGGAGCCCTCTCCTTTAAGCGCCCGCCTGCTGCTCGCCTGCTTGGCGGCAGATGGGCCAGGAACGGCCGCAGGAGTGGCCGGCGCAGCCGTCGTGACGATTTAATGAGGACCCACCCGGCCGCGCACTTTGCTCTACGACCACCGCCAAAAAATTCCCTCTTGTAGCGACCTCTGGGACTGCCGAGAAACTTCCCGGGGAACCTCCACTTGTAAACCCCAAGCGTTATTTCCGACTCAGCAATGTTTACAGAATACAAATGATGTTCTCCGCAAGAAATTGCGAATTCTCAGATGTGGCTGGTGCGAAACACAGCAATTTAGCCCATCGTGAATGAGGCTCATACCGCCAGTGTTAGCTCTGATGAAATGCAAATCTGTAAGGGGAGTTTCTCTTGGGACCGAACGTGCTTTCTGTTGTAGAACAATAGAAGTACTCCTTGAACAGTGCTTCACTACGATATATACGCCTTTAGTCAGCTGCATTCTAACGGCGAAACTTTACTTCTGGGGTTATTTATTATTATTATTATTATTATTACGTGCGGTTAGACCCTGTTGGATCACGGAAAGCTTCTTGACTCTTTATCCATTTTTTCCACAGTGTTCTCATTTTTTCTGCATGGACCCCCTTCCTTTCCTCTGTCCATTTTGTTACTGCTTTCTTCAGAGCTTTTCTCTGACTTAATTTCCCATCTGTCAACTTTCTGCTTAAATATATTCCTGACCAAAGTATCTAAATAATTTATCTGAGCTTTTTGTAGGTCCCTTTTGAGCTTTGTATCCAGGGTATAGTTTTAAGTCCTTCTATGTATTTAAGAATTTTGTGCATAAATCTTGTTTTGGGAAATCCAGAGACGTGCCCATGAAATTTTAATCGCCCTTTTCTAATGTCTGCTGCAAGGTTGGACAATTTCTCAGTTGTTTGACAAGATTGTACTCTACAGCCCTCGTCTGTTTTCCTTGGCCCTGGTATCTTTCTGATGATTTTACGTTTTTCCTTTTTTTCTAGGTCACCTTTTATGTGAACTGTTAGGGTTTCACTGCCATACAATACTTCAGGTTTTAATATTGTATTATAGTACCAAATTTTAATATTTTTGGACAAGCAGTTTTTACTGTACAGCTTATAGGTTTTCCATAGTTTTTGGAGGCGAATGTTTTGTGCTATTTTCTTTCGCCCCGTAGCTTCAAAGGCTTCACCTAAGAATTTAAAATATGGGACTCTATTGATATTTAAAGTATCGGACTCTATTGTAGTCAAGTTTTTGGTGTCAGTTTTTGTGGCGATGAACTCAGACTTTAGGAAAGATATTTACAGACTAACGTCCTCTGCACATTCGTTAAGGGTTTCAACTCGTTCGACTGCTGTTACCTCATCATGCGCTAGTAAGGCTAAGTTGCCAGAAACGCTAAACATGAAATTCTTATGTCATCCTTGACTCGTCCCATCTGTATAGATTTACAGCAGTTTTTATTCTTCAGTTCCTTTAACCATTCAAGGATGACCTTGTCCTGGAGAGGAGACAGACCATCACCTTGTCGGACGCCAGTTTTGGTCAGGAAGGGCTCGAATATTTCACCCATGAATTTAACTTGCAAGTAGTATCAGTCAATGTTTCTTTGATGAGGTTAAGGATTTTTGGATCCAACCCTTGTTCTTCAAGGATATCAAAAAGTGCTTGTCGGTCAACTGAGTCGTATGCCTCTTTAAAGTCAACAAACGTGCAAATTATTGGGCTCTTTCTGACTGCTTTGTATTTTAGCACGGTCTTTAGACTGAAAATTTGTTGTGTGCAGGATCTACTGCGGCGAAAGCCGCCTTGGTATACACCAATTTTGTTCTCCAGTTGCTCTTGTGCTCTATGAAGAAGACAGGCTGATAGAACTTTGTATGCCACCTGAAGTAGGGATATTTACATCGGATGTGTCTCCATTTTGTGTAAAGGGTGAATAAGCGCACATTTCCATTCCTGGGGTAATTTTCCTGTCTCCAAAATATCTGCAATGATTTGGGTTAACACTCTGAGAGAATTTGATACTAGAATTTTCAGTAGCTCAGCAATAATCCCATCTTCACCAGATGTTCAATTATATGTTTTTTAATTTAATAATGTGTGTGTTCTTTTTGTGTTGGTGGGGGTTATTCAGGGTGCACGTAAGTAGGTCTTTCTTTAGGGAATCTCGAAGATGGTTCCAGACAATTAAAGAGTGTTGAAAAATAATGTGCCAGTTCCTTACTGTTTTCCTGGTTAGTGAGGCCAAGTTTTCCGTCAGATTTCTTGAAACATTTTGTGTGCTGTATCCGTGAATTTTTTCTGGGGTTATTTATTTTACACATCTCATTAATTACATACAAAAAATCTATGAAACAAACATTAAGTATGCTTGTAAGATTTACAGGTTGACATCAGACCTTTTGTGCAGCTTAACAAAAATCAAACATGTGAAAGGACTCGCCAAGTGTTTTAAGTGCACATTATTCACCATTTGATAAAATTTATTATCATTTAAAAAGCACTATACAAGGCGATTTTTTCCACCGTGTACAAACTTTGGGAATTGATCGACGAGAGAATACGGAACAAAAAAAAAGTGTAGTGAACTTGTGTCCGGAAATGCATGTTAGAGACTATTTATTTAATCATACTTTGTTACAGAGACTGCGGTCTAAGACGCGCTGTACCATGCAGCCTCAGTTACAGTATGCATGGTTTCCTCCTAGAGGGTGGTACTGTTCCTCATACGTCATGCCCTGTAAGGTGTCAGGCAAATCCAACACCTTCCATGAAAACCCTGACATGAGAGCAAATCTGGCAATATGTCATATAGCTCCGAATAAATCCTGACATTAAATTAACGCAAGTAATACGATCAACGAGTGAGCAAATGGAATACCACAGACTAACACAAGAACTTCTAAATGCATGTCATACCTTCCCACCATGAAACAGAAGCAGTTCCGAGGGGAGAAATGAGAAGATGAAAGCAGAGCCGTGTAGGCTAGAAGGCCCTAGAATAAGAGTGGGACAATGGGACACCCGCATCGATGGCTGATCGCCAAGAGATCCATCCCCAGCCCATGTTAAAAAGTTGAGACCTCCAGAAGAACAGTATAGATCTTACGATAACCCTAAAAGGGCCACACCAGCTGCAAGTTTTAGCATGAGACTATACGCATCTGTTATGTAGCAAACATTAAAAATACAAAATTGTTAAGGCTTTCGTGGCCACTTGTTGACAAACTGCCTATTGGCTTCTGTCTCGGGTTCTTCGGCCGAAGAACCCGAGATAGAAGCCAATAGGCAGTTTGTAAACATTAAAAACATTGCCCCACCACGAAAAGTATAACGTTTCTCATTGGATAGACAGAATTTTTGTAGGCAGAGCTTAAGGTTAACATTGAGATGCTGATTGCTCAGTTGAAAACACAACCAGATACCTTTTTCTTAAACCAACTTCGGTAAACAGTAGTAAGGATAAGTTCGAGAGAGTTGCTACCGAGACGGCGAGGTGTGTGGAGCTGCGCCGCCAGCCGCCCGTGACGCTGCCTAACCACTGACAAGGTAATTAACGCACGCGATGCCGTATAAGAGCGCATAAGGCTTCACTCAGAACTGCAGAAGTCTCATCTGTTACATCCCCTTTTTACGTAATACTAGTGTCGATCGTCAATTAAACTTCGTGATATTTACGTTTGCTATTTGAAGTTAAATACTGAAACGCGATGATTGTTCTGTTATATAATTATTGAGCAGCCACATCAGCCATTGTAATTTACGACAAGTTAAATAAGTAATTAAAGATAATTGAGGGTCACTGTAGACTATTTCTGATAGTTTTCTCTTTTATGAAACCTAATTTAAACCTAGATTATAGATGTGATATGGCATAGGTCATCCTTCGATCCATTGTAGAACTTGGAAACCCATTCAGGGAATATTCGTTCACATTTTTGTTGAACACAGTTGGTTTTTATCATCCCGTAAGAAAATATTTCCTTTTATCAATAGTACAATTTATAAACAATGTTTTGTGAGTAGAATAAAAATTCCAATGGTAAACTTAACTGCTTTTTCGACGTTATTTTACTAGCTAACTAAAAAATAGGAAAGCCTTGAACGCAGTCCACTAAATTTAGTTAGTATTAAGATTCTTTTACAGGGAGTGCAGTGGAGCTGACGTTGAATTCATTAAGTATTTAATTGTATCATCACTAGTCTCACTGAACTCTTCTGAACCCTACATGTCATGTGTGGTCTGGCGTCTCCTTACCAGCAACAGGTCCCAGGTTCAAATTAGTCAATACCCTAAGAACACGCTCAGAGCGTCGTTGTGCGAAAGTGGTAGGGAGACACAACTTAGAACAGACAGACACCACGCAGAATGTTAGAGACCTAGTGCCCTCTTCTGCCGTAGTAATTGGTAATTTTGTGTCCGATTCACTTCTCTTGTGGACTCACCTTGTAGTGGATTATGATACAGTGTTATAGACAATTCCGTATTCGAATCGAGAGCTTGTCGACTTGGAGTTTATGTACGAAAAGGCAAATGGCAAGGGGCGGAAGTCAGAGAGGTTGTATCAGGCGACCTATCCACGCCGACAACAACCATAGCATTCAATGTCTGGAACAGTGTTTCACTCTTTATCTGAGACAGGGTCGATTCAGGAAGCAGGAAATCATGGAGGACGTACCCGATATGTTCGCACACCAGACGTGGAGGAAAATGTGATTAACACTGTTTAAGGTGACCACCGTGTCAGTACCGGGCAGTTTGCCCGCCAGTACAGGGAAAGTTAGACGACCGTGTCGAATGTTCTCCATTACAGTTGCTGCTGGGCTTATCACTTACAGCTTGTTCAGGGCTTACTAGCGACAGGTTTTCCGCATTGGGAACTGTTTTGTCATTGGTTTCTTCACCAGGCAACCAAGATTCAGAGATTTGTATCATCTATTCATACACGAGGCCACCTTTACGCGGTGTGGTATCTTCAGCTTTCACAACAGTCATCTGTGGGATAGTATGCAAAATCATCAACATCCGGGCAACCGAAATGTGCGGGCCGGGATGATTGGCGACCTATTTTGGGAAGAGCCTTCTTTCCAAGTCGCCTAACATGCCGGAACTAGCGGCGTTTGTTGCGGGTGACTGACTCCCCTGCTGGAAGGAGTACCATTGATGATTCGAAGGGTTATGTAACTGCTATATGATAGTGCTCCAACCCACTTCACTGTTAACGTCAGGACACATCTCAATCGTGCCTTCGCTGATCGATGGATGGGGGAGGGGGGGGGGGGAGGCGGGGTCTAGTTGCATGGCCTGCTCGTTCACCGGATCTCAGCCCCTGCGATTTCTGGTTATGAGGCCATCTCAAAACTGTCGTGTATGAAAAGCCCATTCCAGATGTAGGGACACTGGAGCAGCGTATTCATGCCGCTTTTGACACTGTTCGGATGCAGCCTGGCCTATGTGAACGTGCGTGACAAAACATGCTACGGTGCGTACACATATGCATTGAGACGCATGGAAAGATAAGATGACTGATGATGAGATGATTCATTAGACCGTTTTAGTTCCGAATCCTCTCATCGATCAATCCAGGGAGTTTGTAAACAGTGGAAAAAATCACCCTGAATATACTAAGAGAAACAGTTTCTGAGATCAGCAACGAATACTTTAAACAGTTTGGATTCCAGCAGCAGTTATAAAATGATACAGGATCTTTCATCAAATTATAACTCTTTACAGACAAGCACATAGAACTGGGAATCTCTAAAGTCAAATTACGATCAAATGGTGTCATTTACACCACAGATTCTATATGTTTTAACAAGGGCACAGCTTTGGAGAACAGTAACGGGTGCAAACAAATCAAATAACATTTTCCATAACCGTTGACAAGAACGTTACAAACTTGCCCCACTGGGCTGGCTCAACATTTAAAGAACTATGAAACTAAGGTGCAAAGGCCTCAATTTTGGAATGAAAGAAATGACGAATATGAACTGTCAGGACTAGGTGCTGCCACTGTCTCTGCAGCAAGAAAAAAATTCGGGTGCACGAGGCTTAAAGCACCTAATGTGTATTATATGCTTTTCGTTTTAAACGAGTCGACTGGTAACACCAAAAACACTAAATAAAACCCAACAGTGCGATATCTCAACCAAATAAGGAGTAACTAAGAGCAATCTGTTTGCATCTAGGCACGACACCTACAAAATATAGCCGACTGTGGCCAAAGAAAGTGCGAGGTGTCCAAGACTGCTGCCTTTTCAGCCCACGACATTAAAAGAAAAGGGGGGTGGGTGATTGTCAAATTAAACAAACTACTGTAGAAAAGGGTGAGGAGTTAATAACAGGAGTAGCTTCCCATAATAATTGAAAAAGACCTTGCCCAAGTTTAAAGAACATTTTACACTTTCAAAACAAGGGTACCAGACTGGTGTAGAATAACTGGTCGCTTAGGTCCTTAGAACGGGAGCCGGCCGTGGTGGCCGAGCGGTTCTAGGCGCTACAGCCTGGAACCGCGCTACCGCTACGCTCGCAGGTTCGACTCCTGCCTCGGGCATGGATGTGTGTGATGTCCTTAGGGTAGTTAGGTTTAAGTAGTTCTAAGTTCTAGGGGACTGATGACCTCAGAAGTTAAGTCCCATAGTGCTCAGAACCACTCCTTAGAACGGGAAAAACAGCAGCTACATAAGTTACCCCATTACAGTTAGGCAAGTTAGCGAGTGGCTACCTCAAATGACCGCTTACGCATTCAGAATGACAGAAACTGCAGTTACATGAAACAGTTAATAGATTACAATTGCATAACTTAGCGAACGGCGCTTTCTCGGCGAAGCTGGTGCAGGCCGGCGTGGTATGTAGAAGCACAGAGGCAAAGCCACAACGGCCCAAGAGTCCTGTAAGACGGCGTGTAACACTCTGCATGACGCTGTAACAGACTGAAGGCGCGTCTGAGTCCGGGTCATCACTGCACGCTCGACACTGCCGCAGTTACACCGCTCAGCGAGTAAACGTGTTATGGTACACACACGCTGTGGGTATCACAAAACAAGATGGCAGAATGAAAAAATAATTCCAGAATTACTGCCGCGCATGGACTAAGAAAACTAAACAGCCAGAAATTTGCAATGCAACTCGTCGATTTAGAAAGGTAACGGGAATGAGACAAGTGGGGTAATGAGACCTCCACACTGCCGGAACAATCACTCTCACTTGTCAAAGTTAGATCTACGCTTTGAGTCAAGAAGAGGTTTTCTCGGAGCCAGATTTCACACTAGGCGAACGAGCAACAAGGGGCTTAATTCCGCGGCCACGAATCAGCTACCATACGCAAGTAGATTATCACATTGCAACTTAAGGTGACCTGGACGTGAAATGACTGAAATTTTCGAAAACATTTTTTTGTCACCATCTGAAAGACAAATTTATCCTACTTTTCAGCTTTGATTGGTCTTAAACGCTCTTTGAACAAGTGTCTGCAAACCAGCCACGCTCATGCGACAGGCAAGGAATATCACCCTAAACATTTCTTGCGTGCCATAGTCATGGAAACAATAAAGCCAATATACAGTGACCTTGCAGATACAAAATTACTTAGGAAATATCTACATGGCTGTACACAAAACCCTAATGAAAGTTTCAACAGCTGCGTGCGGCAACGAGTCCCAAAAATAGTGTTTGTTGGATGGACAGTACTCAAAATGGGTGTGATGGATGCTGTCATCTGTTTCAATGATGGTGTAGTCAGCAGGACAAAAGTAATGGACAAATTAAGCGACCACTCAGGAAATAATATGAAAGCTACTCTGACTGAAATAGATCGTCAGCGACTAGTTGAAGCTGAAAGGTCTGTCCAAGCGACCACTAAAGAGTCCAGAGTAAGGAAAAGGCTCTGAAGAAGTCTACAGAGGATAAAGAAGCAGGCGACCTGCAAGAGTATGCTGCAGGAATGTTCTGAAAGAGGCATACGGTGAGTCAAAACCACTGTGAACATTCTTTTCTCATTTTCTTGAAACTAAATTTTCATAACATTAGGTACATATAACTTCACAATGGTTTTATCCATGTCACCAAATTTCTCTCAAGTGAAGAATGGGATAGTATCATTGTATTATGCCTAATACATCACAGAAATGATCTATGTTTGCCGTTCTGTATATAATTTTAGCGGTATTTTTTAGACAAAATAATAATGTGGTATATTAAGAATTTTTTTATTTCCTCAGATAGACTCCAAACTACAAAAAGAGAGGCATAATGTGTTCCTACGAATGTTGACAGAAGTCTGCCACAGTTTGAATGCTATTCGACTGATGATGGACCAGAAAATGGTACCAGAATGGGAACGTGTATTATAAAAACATCTATTAGGCAAAATACTGTAATTCTTAAACTACAACAGATATTTCAATAAATTTCCTTTTACAGTTTGAATTAATGTCATTCATTGTCGGTAAAAAACAACAACTTCCTCCGCATTGTAGATCAAGAGTAATGTGCACTGAGAGCGAGGTATAAAAAATGCAGCCCGTTCGCGTCCAGGTCCCCTTAATCAGTTCAGGAAGACTTGAATGAGCTCTTGACAAAGAAATCACCTTACCCCGGAAAACCGTTGTACAGACATCTCAGTATCCAAAGTAAGTGTGCGTCTCCACAAAGTCGAATTACGCGAACCCCTGACACGGAGTCAGGAGGGTGTCGCCGTCGAGGCACCACTGCTCCCAGCGGCCACTCCTCACTTCCGATTGCCAGATTGCCACCACCACGCCCCCAAGTTGAACAGCGTACTAGCTACCGCGACCGCAAAATCATGCGGACGAGGCGGGCAATTTGTAAAATGTGAGAGAGCCAACACAGCTGACAGGTCTTGCAAAAAGGAAAAAAATAGATATAAAAATACGTATGTCCATGTTGCTGACATATTCTACCGCCTTTTCAGTAGCATGCAGGAATTCAGAGAGGTCACCAGTGAAGAAGGCATACCAAAGAATGCGGTTTTTGGCAGAACACTTCGGAGATGCAACAGGTCTCGCAGTTTCGAATCCTGCCTCGGGCATGGATGTGTGTGGTGTCCGTAGGTTAGTTAGGTTTAAGTAGTTCTAAGTTCTAGGGGACTGATGACCTCAGATGTTAAGTCCCATAGTGCTCAGAGCCATTTGCAGCAGGTCTACTAAAGAGACTGCCTACACTACGCTTGTTCGTCCTCAGACTACAGTACTGCTGTGCAACACGGGATCCTTACGAGATAGGACCGACGGAGGACATCGAAAAAGTCCATAGATGGAAAGTCCGTTCTGTATTATCGTGAAATAGGGAAGAGTGTGTCATGCATATGGTACGTAAGTTGGGATCGAAATGATTAAAACAAAGGCTTTTCTCGTTGGGTCGAGATCTTTTCATGAAATTTCAGCCACCAACTTGCTCCTCTGAATGTGGAAATATTTTACTGTCGCCGGCATACACAGGGAGAAATGATCGCCGTAATAAAATAAGAGAAATCAGAGCTCGTACAGAAAGATTTAGGTGTTCATTTTCCCCTGGCTGTGTTAGAGAGTGGAACGATTGATAAATAGTCTGACGGTGGTTGGAAGTACGCTCTACCCGGCATTTAAGAGTGACTTGCATTGTTGGTGGTGGTGATGTAGATGTAGATAAAGACAGCCAATGGTTAGTCTTCAACTGAAACCCGACAAAAATTTTAAGTGACATCCATATCGACCTGGTCGCCAAACAGGGGACACTGGTATTTCATTAGTGAATTTCAAGCTTTGGATATTCCATGACTAAATCTTTTTAATCTGTTGAGTCGTTAATTAGTAGATATACTGGTAAAACAAAAAAACATGATTCTTAATGAATAAGAAAGCTGTTTATCCTGTAGGTTTTTATAAACAATCTCCATTTAGGATTGAAAACAAAAAGGCATTTAGGTTGCCAATTACACAGCAATTTTTGCTGCTACAAACAATAGATGTAAGAGCAAAATAAACGCCTGCAGAGGGTTACTGGTATTCTTGAACGAAGAAGTTTAATGTTTAGATCAAGTTCAAGGTGGCCGGTGATCGGAATCAATGAACTATGGCACTGTACATCAAACGCATTCGCGTTTTTCCATTTGGAATAGTAGTCGTTATAAACAGGCTCTATTCTTACATACAAGCTGAGGAAATATTTACATGTTGATAGCACTGATTCATCTACCAAGAGAAGAAGATATTCCCCATGTTATTATCGTTTACTGCTGTATACATCGATGCCTCGTCGCATTTCTGCTTTGCCTTGGAGACTGGAGACAACGTTTGCTACAGTCGATGAACTCTTGAGCATTTGTGGCTCTTAATCTACACGAAGCATTAAGGCGTTGGGTATTTATAGGCTACAACTCCAATAATTTCTTCCAGTTAAATGCCATTCGACACATTAACGTCAGTATGTGATGGAGTGAGACACATTATTTCAATTTGCTGTTACGTAGAAAGGAAGATTTCTAAGATGGCTAAATGGTTCAAATGGCTCTGAGCATTATGCAACTTAACTTCTGAGGTCATCAGTCGCCTAGAACCTAGAACTAATTAAACCTAACTAACCTGAGGACGTCACACATATCCATGCCCGAGGCAGGATTCGAACCTGCGACCGCAGCGTCGCTCGATTCCAGACTGTAGCGCCTAGAACCGCACGGCCACTCCGGCCGGCCCTATTTCTAAGATAAAACATGACACAGACACTGGGAGTTATCCTCATTGCAGATGATGGTTACAGGCAAATGGTTATTCTGTCTTACACGACCTGAAAAGTGTTAGATTCATGCATAAGTTCGTAGCGTTTCTTGTTTTGCATGTTGGTATTCTGGTTACTATGAGTTTTTTTATCGATTGCAATTTTTTATTTGTTGTTCAATGTTGCTATTTGAGTTTACATGTTATCAATTTGTCATTTAATCATTTGGAGATGCCGGCAGCAGTGGCCGAGCGGTTCTAGGCGCTTCAGTCCGAGCCGCGCGACTGCCACGGTCGCTGGTTCGAATCCTGCCTCGGGCTTGGATGTGTGTGATGTCCTTAGGTTACTTAGGTTGAAGTAGTTCTAAGTTCTAGGGGTCTGATGACCTCCGATGTTAAGTCCCATAGTGCTCAGAGCCATTTGAACCATTTTTTCATTTGGAGATAGGGAATGGAGCTGTGGACGCTAGAAAACGGAGTGCCAAGTGGAGAAGTCGGGTCATTTCCTATATATTCTCCTGTTTGAGTTCAGTAGAGGGATAACAGTAGCGTAGGCAGCTAGAAATATTCGCACCGATGTGGGGATAATACCATTGGACAGAGCACGACAAGAAAATGATTTTCTCGTTTTGGGGAGGATCGCTTTGACATTAGTGACTCTCCACGTTTAGGAAGACCTTCGGGGTTTGATAAAGAACGTTCAAACGCATTAATCCACAGTCACCAACTTCATTATATTCGATTACTGGTAAATGTGATGAAGTGAGGTCACTCCACCATTGTGCGACAACTGCACACAATGGGGAAGGTTCAAAAATCGGGTGTATGGCTACCGCATGCTCTAAGCCAGAATAACGAAAATCAGCGGTTGGCCATATATGCATCTCTGCTTACCGGTCATTAGTTGGCTCGTAAACAACACTGGCCATTCCCACCCTGTATCGGTACTGGTGACGATAAATGGTGTCTATATGCTAAATAAAGGAAAAAAGGAATGGTTGAGCCCAAACAAAGCAGCAGTTCCCAATACAAAGGCCTGCTCGCATCCGCGAAAGATATACACTCCTGGAAATGGAAAAAAGAACACATTGACACCGGTGTGTCAGACCCACCATACTTGCTCCGGACACTGCGAGAGGGCTGTACAAGCAATGATCACACGCACGGCACAGCGGACACACCAGGAACCGCGGTGTTGGCCGTCGAATGGCGCTAGCTGCGCAGCATTTGTGCACCGCCGCCGTCAGTGTCAGCCAGTTTGCCGTGGCATACGGAGCTCCATCGCAGTCTTTAACACTGGTAGCATGCCGCGACAGCGTGGACGTGAACCGTATGTGCAGTTGACGGACTTTGAGCGAGGGCGTATAGTGGGCATGCGGGAGGCCGGGTGGACGTACCGCCGAATTGCTCAACACGTGGGGCGTGAGGTCTCCACAATACATCGATGTTGTCGCCAGTGGTCGGCGGAAGGTGCACGTGCCCGTCGACCTGGGACCGGACCGCAGCGACGCACGCATGCACGCCAAGACCGTAGGATCCTACGCAGTGCCGTAGGGGACCGCACCGCCATTTCCCAGCAAATTAGGGACACTGTTGCTCCTGGGGTATCGGCGAGGACCATTCGCAACCGTCTCCATGAAGCTGGGCTACGGTCCCGCGCACCGTTAGGCCGTCTTCCGCTCACGCCCCAACATCGTGCAGCCCGCCTCCAGTGGTGTCGCGACAAGCGTGAATGGAGGGACGAATGGAGACGTGTCGTCTTCAGCGATGAGAGTCGCTTCTGCCTTGGTGCCAATGATGGTCGTATGCGTGTTTGGCGCCGTGCAGGTGAGCGCAACAATCAGGACTGCATATGACCGAGGCACACAGGGCCAACACCCGGCATCATGGTGTGGGGAGCGATCTCCTACACTGGCCGTACACCTCTGGTGATCGTCGAGGGGACACTGAATAGTGCACGGTACATCCAAACCGTCATCGAACCCATCGTTCTACCATTCCTAGACCGGCAAGGGAACTTGCTGTTCCAACGGGACAATGCACGTCCGCATGTATCCCGTGCCACCCAACGTGCTCTAGAAGGTGTAAGTCAACTACCCTGGCCAGCAAGATCTCCGGATCTGTCCCCCATTGAGCATGTTTGGGACTGGATGAAGCGTCGTCTCACGCGGTCTGCACGTCCAGCACGAACGCTGGTCCAACTGAGGCGCCAGGTGGAAATGGCATGGCAAGCCGTTCCACAGGACTACATCCAGCATCTCTACGATCGTCTCCATGGGAGAATAGCAGCCTGCATTGCTGCGAAAGGTGGATATACACTGTACTAGTGCCGACGTTGTGCATACTCTGTTGCCTGTGTCTATGTGCCTGTGGTTCTGTCAGTGTGATCATGTGATGTATCTGACCCCAGGAATGTGTCAATAAAGTTTCCCCTTCCTGGGACAATGAATTCACGGTGTTCTTATTTCAATTTCCAGGAGTGTAGTTATGCTTCTGGTGGGACAGGGACGTTGTGGTCTACTAAGATTGCATCCCAAGGTGTAACCGTCACTGCTGACATTCATTGTCAAGAACTGCAGACGCAATCGAACAACGACCAGGAAGACCGCGTGAGGTGATGTTACTCCACCCGTAACGCCCGCACGCCTTCAGCTGGACTGAGAAAAACACTGTTTAGGAGAAGGTTTGGGGATTTATCCCGTACCCACTTTATTCACTTGATCTTGCATCAGACAGTTTCACCTTTTCCGCTCTGTAACAACCTTGAGGGAGCTTCCTTTCCAGATGAAAATGCGTTTCGAACATGGCTCGACGAGTTATGCTCCTCAAAATCACGTGATTTCTACAGTCGCGGAATAGAGAAGTTACCCCAGCGTTGGCAGACTGTTGTAAGTAGTGTAGGAGAATATATTTTTGATGGCTGAAATCTCTCTTATGTGCATCTGTCGTGCTTATTAAACTTGTGTAAAAACGCTACGAATTTACGCACTAACCCAATATGTATAGACTGTAATGCCTTTCATTAACTACGGACTAATTAAAAAACCAAAAAGATTTGACCTTTCATGGAAAGAATTGATGATGGCTCTGAGCACTATGGGATTTAACTTCTAAGGTCATCAGTCCCCTAGAACTAACCTAAGGACATCACACACATCCATGCCCGAGGCAGAATTCGAATCTGCGACCGTACCGGTCGCGCGGTTCCAAGCTGTAGCGTCTAGAATCGCTCGGCCACTCCGGCCGGTAATTGATGATGTTTCTTCCCGAAAATCTTTCACGAAGTATACCGGAGCAGACAAAATAACCGAAGTATGTCAAGTTCAGTAACTTATCATGGTCAGGTTATTAAGAGAATCGAGTGCGAGAACGAGGTCAGACACGTCGGATCGGATTACCACCCCTTTAGGAGGATTAGAGAAAGACCAGCCCATCATATTCGGACCGAATAAAAAATGTCCTTCCTCTTCATCCAGAAACTGGTCCCGGCGACCACAACAGCGAGCAGAACTAGCACACAAGCTACGACAGACTCCGCTACGTTACTCAGTGATATCGCCATATCAGCGCCTTGTTTGAACCTTGCCTTATGAGTGACATCGTGTAAACTTAGTATATTGCCATCGCGTCACTTGACAATAAATCAGTGTGCTTATATCTTTCTGTACGTTTTCGCTCTGGTAATCCAAAAGCGTTTGTTGCTTGTTACCAGAAGTATAAAGAGCTGTTATCAGCCACAATGTAGTCCATATGTTCTTACATAAATTTGTCATAACTACTTGCGCTGCTGACTTAATGGCATCTATACCAAAGATTAGTAAATAATCAAAAGTAGAAATACTGGGTCTCCAAATTCCTCTACTCACAATCCACCCATAAAAATCTAAAGAATCACTTGCTCTTTCATGCTGACCAATTTTACTTCTGTCCCTACGACTCTTCCAGTTACCACTTTGTACACTTAATCCACTTTCTGTTTTCCATAGGTTTTCCTAAACTGCCTAGGGATAATGACCGGCTAGTTAGTTCCTTTGAAGAGGAAACACCCGATATTCTTTCTTGTCCTTCGCCAATCTGAACCTGTGCTCCGTCTCTAATGACTTCGCCGTCAACGGTACGTTAATCACCGTTTGCCTTACATCACCCCGAGAGCATTTAACCCCCTAATGAAGGCTTGTCGCAAAAGTGGTCGAAACGTTGGTACAACCCAGAAACATCTTATGGAGATTAACCTTCACTGTAGCAATATACTCTTGGCTGGTACACGTCGTTCCTCTATAGTAAAAGGCAGTGCTTCCTCTAAAATCTTGCAAAACTGTCGATTTAAACCATCTTCGTAATTTTAAGGTACTTTATTTCTCCTCTTAAAGAATTTCACATCAGCATTTCTGTTTTGAAACAGTTCGCTTGCAGAGCGGAGTATTATACTGTGCCAACCCACACTCACGCATTATGCGATATCTTATAGAAGCATTATGTAGTGTTACGATGTTACAGTGTTTTCCGTTATTAACGAAGAATGTTACATACATCATAGGGAAGTATACTACATCCTTACAGTGCTTCCTGCTAAAGCAATTGAAGAAAGACGTGACAAACCACATAGAGAATCACGTCCCTTGTGATCAGGGTGGTTTTTAAGTCGATATACAGAAAGCCTGATGGTGTGACAGCACAAGATCATTGTTATATAAGACAAAAATTATGTATTCTTGAAAATACGTGCAATGGAAACCCAACAATAGAGCGGCAGAAAATGTAAATTGTATGAATATTGTTTATCTCTACAACGGACGTTTACCTATTCATGAAGTCCAAAGCTCAAAGAGAGCAAGAAAGGCAGAATTTACTGCAGAATGGGAGCTGCAGATGACATCTACGAAGAATCTGAATAGCTACAGTAGTGTATTGAACTGGCGTACCGATTTCCTTTACAATAATTAGAAACTGCAGTAATTTAGATGCCAGAACTGCCTTATCGGGTGAACTGTTAGATGAATGAGAATCAACAGAAGAAACAGAGGAACTTCGGTTTTAGTGCCTAGAATTTTTCATATTATTGTATTATATTTTGAGTATTCCGTGATTTTATGTAAGCCGTATTTTATTTTCAGTGGAAATGTGTTTTGAGCATAGTACGAAAACTAGGTGTGTTTTTCGGAATTGGTGTATTATTACAAATCGCCCTTCTAACAAGACCCACCGAAATTATGCAATTAATAAAATTTAAAATATTTTCTCTGGACACCATAGCAGTGATAACAGAAACCTGGTGAAATCGTTTTGAGGAGAAAAACGATTATGTTTCAAAGACAGTTAAATTTTTTATAGAAATACACAAAATTATCAGTCACAAAATTCCTCCCGTTCGGCACGTTAAGTTGATAAACAGTTTTCAGAAGAGCTACAAAACAGTTGATATTACGTTGTTATCCATTTTTAGTACATATTTTGATTTACATCAATACCCTATGTAGCGTCGTGAGAAAGACTTACATGTAAAGAATTTGTGAAACTTACGATCTCGTGCGCAAGGGCCGTGTTCGCTGTGTGCCTTTTTGATGTGCAAAAGAGCCTGTGAACCAGTATCCACTGCTCTCTGCCTCTCCTCCAATCACGGTAGTCTCGTTTAGGTAGCGACGTAAAAGTTCGGCACAGACGAGGTGAGGGGTAATTCAGCGGAATGAACTCTGCCCTGGAGGAAACAGGGACGCTGCAGGACTCATCACCAAGGCGTGTCCGTGGGATGAGGTCGTTTTACAGGGGCAGCGATGAGCGACAGGTAGGAGACAGGGACGCGTTAGCCTTTGTAACATGGAAGCGGTGTTAAATGAAATCATCAGGCACTTTCAAAGCTACTTAATTACCCCTGGGTTGGGTGACTCTCAAAGCGCCGCTACTCCACAGTCGCAATCATAGCAAGTACAGTATATTAATCAAAATTAAAGCTCTCACAGAGCAGCATTAATATCTACAATATACTCCAATATTTAATTTCAGCAGTTAACATACGTGATATGTAAAGAACATAGAATTAAGGATACACAAGAACACTTGTTGTATGAGCTAGATGTCTATGCAGGAAACTGGGTAGTCCATTCAAAGAAGTTTCACACGATATGTCGGCTGTATTGTCGCCAGTGATCCAAATTCGGTGGACAAGTTCGTAGCTCTACCGTCGGGTTGCAATGGAATATAAGATCAGATCTGGAAGGCCACCTGAGACGAACAGTCATGGCAGACCGCACAGGGGCTGCTCCAGAAGATTAGAACAATGTAGCACACGAAACATGAACCACCAGCACCAGTTTGCTGGAAACTGGGCTACGAAGAGTACCTCTTCTCATATTTCATCACTGCACAGCCTATGTAACAAGATAAATACAGAATTTGAGGGAAGAATAGAGCAATGTTGCGTTTAACAACGATAACAGGTTCGGCCTTGTCGACAGTTTTAGTCGTTTATGGGTGTAGCTTCTGCCACAACAGCAGAAGCCACTGAAGAGTGTGCTCCCTGCCGCCGTTGGATAAGCAGCTGAGCAGCAAGTCGTATACTCCTAGCTCACTCATTTGTTACATAGTTTAATTCTTAATTTCTTTGCGTGTTTTTGGTACTTGCATTGTTTAATTCATAAATTTCGGGCGTATTATAGTATTTGAGAGTTGTAGCATCGCGTTTTAGTACCTGAATAGTGTAAATTCACGTAGTCGTTAGTCTTCTGTTTTTGTTTTGAACGGCCAGTGTCGGTTGGTCACAGTCAGTGTGCTCCCTGCCGCCGTTGGATAAGCAGCTGAGCAGCAAGTCGTATACTCCTAGCTCACTCATTTGTTACATATTTTAATTCTTAACTTCTTTGCGTGTTTTTGGTACTTGCATTGTTTAATTCATAAATTTCGGGCGTATTATAGTATTTGAGAGTTGTAACATCGCGTTTTAGTACCTGAATAGTGTAAATTCGCGTAGTCGTTAGTCTTCTGTTTTTGTTTTGAACGGCCAGTGTCGGTTGGTCACAGTCAGTGTGCTCCCTGCCGCCGTTGGATAAGCAGCTGAGCAGCAAGTCGTATACTCCTAGCTCACTCATTTGTTACATAGTTTAATTCTTAATTTCTTTGCGTGTTTTTGGTACTTGCATTGTTTAATTCATAAATTTCGGGCGTATTATAGTATTTGAGAGTGTAGCATCGCGTTTTAGTACCTGAATAGTGTAAATTCGCGTAGTCTCCTTCCGCCGCCGAGCAGTGTCAGCAGTGCGCAAGTAGCAGCATTACTGCATTTACTAGGCAATCTTGTATTTTAATAACCGTTTAAATTTTATTGATTTGTTTGCGCTCTCTGTAGATTAGTTCAGACGTTCTTTGCAAAACAGTTTTTAGCATGGATAGGGACTGCAACTGCTGTGTTCGGATGCAGGCTGAGTTGGCATCCCTTCGCTCCCAGCTTCAGGCAGTGTTGGCTTCGGTCACACAGCTTGAGGCTGTTGCCAATGGGCATCACTGTGGGGGTCCGGATGGGGGTTTGTCGGGGACGGCCAGCTCGTCCCACGCATCCCCTGATCGGACTACGACTGTGGTTGCCCGGGATACTGCCCGCATTGAGGCTGATCCCTCACCTGTGGTAGAGTGGGAGGTCGTCTCAAGGTGTGGCAGGGGGCGAAAGACATTCCGGAGGGCTGAACGGAAAGCCTCTCCAGTTTGTCTGACGAACCGGTTTCAGGCTCTGTCTCAGGCTGATACTGATCTTCGGCCTGACATGGCTGCTTGTCCTGTTCCAGAGGTTGCCCCTCAGTCTGCAAGATCCGGGCAGTCGCAGAGGGTGGGCTTACTGGTAGTTGGGAGCTCCAACGTCAGGCGCGTAATGGGGCCCCTTAGGAAAATGGCAGCAAGAGAGGGGAAGAAAACCAATGTGCACTCCGTGTGCATACCGGGGGGGAGTCATTCCAGATGTGGAAAGGGTCCTTCCGGATGCCATGAAGGGTACAGGGTGCACCCATCTGCAGGTGGTCGCTCATGTCGGCACCAATGATGTGTGTCGCTATGGATCGGAGGAAATCCTCTCTGGCTTCCGGCGGCTATCTGATTTGGTGAAGACTGCCAGTCTCACTAGCGGGATGAAAGCAGAGCTCACCATCTGCAGCATCGTCGACAGGACTGACTGCGGACCTTTGGTACAGAGCCGCGTGGAGGGTCTGAATCAGAGGCTGAGACGGTTCTGCGACCGTGTGGGCTGCAGATTCCTCGACTTGCGCCATAGGGTGGTGGGGTTTCGGGTTCCGCTGGATAGGTCAGGAGTCCACTACACGCATCAAGCGGCTACACGGGTAGCAGGGGTTGTGTGGCGTGGGCTGGGCGGTTTTTTAGGTTAGATGGCCTTGGGCAAGTACAGAAAGGGCAACAGCCTCAACGGGTGCGGGGCAAAGTCAGGACATGCGGGGACCAAGCAGCAATCGGTATTGTAATTGTCAACTGTCGAAGCTGCGTTGGTAAAGTACCAGAACTTCAAGCGCTGATAGAAAGCACCGAAGCTGAAATCGTTATAGGTACAGAAAGCTGGCTTAAGCCAGAGATAAATTCTGCCGAAATTTTTACAAAGGTACAGACGGTGTTTAGAAAGGATAGATTGCATGCAACCGGTGGTGGAGTGTTCGTCGCTGTTAGTAGTAGTTTATCCTGTAGTGAAGTAGAAGTGGATAGTTCCTGTGAATTATTATGGGTGGAGGTTACACTCAACAACCGAACTAGGTTAATAATTGGCTCCTTTTACCGACCTCCCGACTCAGCAGCATTAGTGGCAGAACAACTGAGAGAAAATTTGGAATACATTTCACATAAATTTTCTCAGCATGTTATAGTCTTAGGTGGAGATTTCAATTTACCAGATATAGACTGGGACACTCAGATGTTTAGGACGGGTGGTATGGACAGAGCATCGAGTGACATTATACTGAGTGCACTATCCGAAAATTACCTCGAGCAATTAAACAGAGAACCGACTCGTGGAGATAACATCTTGGACCTACTGATAACAAACAGACCCGAACTTTTCGACTCTGTATGTACAGAACAGGGAATCAGTGATCATAAGGCCGTTGCAGCATCCCTGAATATGGAAGTTAATAGGAATATAAAAAAAGGGAGGAAGGTTTATCTGTTTGGCAAGAATAATAGAAGGCAGATTTCAGACTACCTAACAGATCAAAACGAAAATTTCTGTTCCAGCACTGACAATGTTGAGTGTTTATGGAAAAAGTTCAAGGCAATCGTAAAATGCGTTTTAGACAGGTACGTGCCGAGTAAAACTGTGAGGGACCGGAAAAATCCACCGTGGTACAACAACAAAGTTAGGAAACTACTGCGAAAGCAAAGAGAGCTCCACTCCAAGTTTAAACGCAGCCGAAACCTCTCAGACAAACAGAAGCTAAAAGGTGTCAAAGTTAGCGTAAGGAGGGCTATGCTTGAAGCGTTCAGTGAATTCGAAAGTAAAATTCTATCTACCGACTTGACAGAAAATCCTAGGAAGTTCTGGTCTTACGTTAAATCAGTAAGTGGCTCGAAACAGCATATCCAGACACTACGGGATGATGATGGCATTGAAACAGAGGATGACACGCGTAAAGCTGAAATACTAAACACCTTTTTCCAAAGCTGTTTCACAGAGGAAGACCGCACTGCAGTTCCTTCTCTAAATCCTTGCACAAACGAAAAAATGGCTGACATCGAAATAAGTGTCCAAGGAATAGAAAAGCAACTGGAATCACTCAATAGAGGAAAGTCCACTGGACCTGACGGGATACCAATTCGATTCTACACAGAGTACGCGAAAGAACTTGCCCCCCTTCTAACAGCCGTGTACCGCAAGTCTCTAGAGGAACGGAGGGTTCCAAATGATTGGAAAAGAGCACAGATAGTCCCAGTCTTCAAGAAGGGTCGTCGAGCAGATGCGCAAAACTATAGACCTATATCTCTGACGTCGATCTGTTGTAGAATTTTAGAACATGTTTTTCGCTCGAGTATCATGTCGTTTTTGGAAACCCAGAATCTACTATGTAGGAATCAACATGGATTCCGGAAACAGCGATCGTGTGAGACCCAACTCGCTTTATTTGTTCATGAGACCCAGAAAATATTAGATACAGGCTCCCAGGTAGATGCTATTTTTCTTGACTTCCGGAAGGCGTTCGATACAGTTCCGCACTGTCGCCTGATAAACAAAGTAAGAGCCTACGGAATATCAGACCAGCTGTGTAGCTGGATTGAAGAGTTTTTAGCAAACAGAACACAGCATGTTGTTATCAATGGAGAGACGTCTACAGACGTTAAAGTAACCTCTGGCGTGCCACAAGGGAGTGTTATGGGACCATTGCTTTTCACAATATATATAAATGACCTAGTAGATAGTGTCGGAAGTTCCATGCGGCTTTTCGCGGATGATGCTGTAGTATACAGAGAAGTTGCAGCATTAGAAAATTGTAGCGAAATGCAGGAAGATCTGCAGCGGATAGGCACTTGGTGCAGGGAGTGGCAACTGACCCTTAACATAGACAAATGTAATGTATTGCGAATACATAGAAAGAAGGATCCTTTATTGTATGATTATATGATAGCGGAACAAACACTGGTAGCAGTTACTTCTGTAAAATATCTGGGAGTATGCGTGCGGAACGATTTGAAGTGGAATGATCATATAAAATTAATTGTTGGTAAGGTGGGTACCAGGTTGAGATTCATTGGGAGAGTGCTTAGAAAATGTAGTCCATCAACAAAGGAGGTGGCTTACAAAACACTCGTTCGACCTATACTTGAGTATTACTCATCAGTGTGGGATCCGTACCAGATCGGTCTGACGGAGGAGATAGAGAAGATCCAAAGAAGAGCGGCGCGTTTCGTCACAGGGTTATTTGATAACCGTGATAGCGTTACGGAGATGTTTAATAAACTCAAGTGGCAGACTCTGCAAGAGAGGCGCTCTGCATCGCGGTGTAGCTTGCTCGCCAGGTTTCGAGAGGGTGCGTTTCTGGATGAGGTATTGAATATATTGCTTCCCCCTACTTATACCTCCCGAGGAGATCACGAATGTAAAATTAGAGAGATTAGAGCGCGCACGGAGGCTTTCAGACAGTCGTTCTTCCCGCGAACCATACGCGACTGGAACAGGAAAGGGAGGTAATGACAGTGGCACGTAAAGTGCCCTCCGCCACACACCGTTGGGTGGCTTGCGGAGTATAAATGTAGAAATGTAGATGTAGATGAAGAGTATCAGGCAGGATATTTTTAGTGTCGGGCACGGCATACTCTCAAACGACCAGCCAATTCAGGTGTTTGCTGAGAGTGCAGGGTAGACTGCGTGCAGAATAACGTGGGCGGTAGACGTGCAGTTAGCAGGGCATACATGAGGAGAGCGGTAGTGGTGGCAGTTGTGCACAGGGGCGGTTGGAGAAGGAGGGGGGGGGGGGATCGGGGGAGGAGACGCCGAGCGCTAGAGCGCAAGGGTCCTTCTAGACTGAAGCCTATGCTCACATTTTTTTGTAAATATTAAGTGGAGCCCCTACACGACTACACTTGAATGGCGACCACTGAAAAACATCTGCTGACACCTCTGCTTTGTTTAGTACTTATAAAAAATTCCTCTGAACATGCAACGAAAACAGCAATTTATTTTCGTCTGGCTTGTTAACCCTCTGCAGCTTTTAGAGAAGCACCATGAGTGGCGAATTTTGAGTAAAACATATATTTCTCTTGTTTCCATGTCAACATTTCCTTCTTTTGGCAAAACACAGTGGCGTTTACATATTGTCACCTCACTTAAATTGCGAGACAATACTGAAACCACAGTTTAGTAAGCTTTTTATGCGGGGAACTGGGTGAAATATGATTGCAGGGCACGCAGGCTGCTGGAGTGATAGGAGTAAGCCCTACTGAGGATAAAAAATGCATTTAAAACTTTATTTTTAAATTCACAGTACTGAACACACACACTGATGAAAGCATGTATAAATTTCACTAAACTAAATTTATTATAACTGACACTTACTCAAAGACTTTGCGATAAAAAATTTAACATTAAGATAAATGTACTCAAAATTTACACAAGGCAAAATATTGGAAAAATGTTTCAAAGAATGTCAGCCAAACTGACAGTAAGTTGCTGCACCAAAATTCGTTACAAAAGAAGCAAAAATTCAAGACACTTTCTTTCAGGAGTGCTAGTCCTGCAAGGTTCCCAGGAGAGCTTCTCTAAAGTTTGGAAGGTAGGAGAGGAGATACTGCCAGAAGTAAAGCTGTGTGGACGGGGCGTGAGTCGTGATTGGGTAGCTCAGATGGTAGAGCACTTGTCTGCGAAAGGCAAAGGTCCCGAGTTCGAGTCTCGGTCCGGCACACATTTTTAATCAGCCAGGAAGTTTCTTATCAGCGCACACTCCGCTCCAGAGTGAAAATCTCATTCTGGAAGCATAGACTGAAATTAACTGCAGCTCTAATCACTATTGGACTTAACATCTGAGGTCATCAGTCCCCTAGAACTTAGAACTACTTAAAGCCAACTAACCTAAGGACATCACACACATCCATGCCCGAGGCAGGATTAGAACGTGAGACCGTAGCGGTCACTCGGTTCCAGACTGAAGCTCCTAGAACCGCTCGGCTACTCCCGGCGGCCAGAATTTTATCTATTGCACCCAATTCGGCCTGAAGGGCCAAAAAGAATTTCATAAATGGCTCTGAGCACTATGGGACTCAACTGCTGAGGTCATTAGTCAAAGAATTTCATAATTTCTAAGAGAAACCAAGACTGTATCTCTACAATTATTAAGAAAAACACGAATGAAGTAACACTAAGAAAACACTAAATATTTTATGGTGGTGCACGCCTTTCAGTATGCCTTCCAACAGCAAGGAGGCCCTCACGAATATTCTGGTTGCAACAACACCAGCCACAGCACCATACACGCAGGCCAAATTAGATGTACTCTGGAACGTAAAGAATAGATATTAATTACAAGCCAATTAGGCGACAGTGTCAAGCCGTTGCACTTAAGAAAGGGAAGGAGATAATATTACACTGGCTTATCTAGGCGGAATGCAACTTAGCTCTTTGACAGTTAGCTTAACTTACTGCATGATCATACAAGCGAGGCTACTTTGAACCTCCAAGCCAGTAACTACTCGTGATATTAAAAACAGGGTAAGTTCATAAATGGAATCTAAATATATAAATTCGTTTATCTTCAACTTAGTGCAACGCATAACAGACTAAGCAGTATTAGGATTCGTAACCTGGCACTGAGGACTTTAAGTTTCATCAAAAATAACAGTTAGTATAGAGCAATGAAGTTATTGATTAAGTTTCTTGAAACACTTTCGATAAATACGTGCCTCTTTATCGGATAACAGGATTAACCTAAAGGAAAACACACACACACACACACACACACACACACGTAGAAATAATAGTATGAAGGTTCGAGTTTGAATTCAACTGAACCAAATGACATACTTTTGCAAATCCACCGTGAATAAGCAGTCACCGACGCCTAACACAATTTTACAGTCTGGCGTTGCACTACAAGCTCGAGATGCTCACCGTCTGAACAATCCCAACGGCCGCAGCTATTGTGAAGGCGTCAGACACGGTGTGCAGTTGCAGGTGACGTATCGACGTGTACCAGCACCGACGGCCCATGGACAGCACTGCCCCTATCGCGCCCATTGCTAAACCTAATTCTGCAAGAACAGGCAGGCCCCTTACATCCGCCGTCCAAACAGCTGAGCTCCAGGCTACACCGTGGCGAGCGCGTCGCAACTGCCTGTCCCACTTGGCAGCACTAGTCATGAGGGACTTCCCAACTCAGCCACAGCGACACAGCCCTCTCAAGGATAACACCGGTACACTGAGGAAAACTAGGCTCAATAGCTTATGAAAAAGCACATCCTCTGTACAAAAATAAACATGTCATCACACTGTTCCGAAATCCGCAGCTTTACTCGTTTCACCAGCCATCGACGGCCCTTAAAAATTACATTCTTTCATCCAAAAAGCCTGTAGTTAGTGGAATAACACGATAGATAATGTAGTGTTTCATAACAACCATAAGGCAAAGCGTTCTCCTCTTGGTGTGCTATCATTTGCCAAAATCTGACTTTGACATCTCAAACAGTTTACGAAATATTAGGAATACCATGGATATTTCAAATGGTTCTGAGCACTATTGGACTTAACATCTGAGGTCATCAGTCCCCTAGACTTAGAAATACTTAAACCTAACTAACCTAAGGATATCACATGCATCCATGCCCGAGGCAGGATTCGAACCTGCGACCGTAGCGGTCGCGTGGTTCCAGACTGAAGCGCCATTCTGGCCTTATGAATGGCATGCGCGTTCGCAAGTGAGTGTATGCTACACCAGATCAATTTTCTCGAGATTGGTGACAGTGACCGCCTCCCACATCTAAAGAAACATTCAGTACACCAGGCTAAATTTCACACACAGTAACATAATATGTAATATGCTCCAAACGCAAAATCATAGCGACCCCTATTTTTCATTGCAAACGTTTTCGAATTCCAGGAAATGTCCTACTTAATTGCAAATATCACGGTAACTATGACCATGAACGAATTGCTGGGCACGCCATCATGAAGCTGACATATAAAGCTACATGTAACGTAAAAATGAATTTTTTTACCGAGTAATTTCTGTAAAATCGTTCGAGGAAGACTGGAGTTCATGCGCCTTGATTATCCTATTACAGCGCACTGCCGACCGGGCGAGAGCGGGCACACAATGTCGGCCTCCCCGTCCGAAGAAATGAATAAACACGCCCAGCGCAACGGAAAAAAATTGGTCACTGCGCTTCGGCCACCACATCCTGTGCGGCCTCTAGATCCCCGCCTCACTTTATAATTTTCACTGAACTTGAGGGGAATGTGCTCTTGCAACTGGAGCATGATAGGGATCACTTTTCTTCCGTCGTCAGACATCTATTCCGAGATATTCGCCAACTCCACTGTCGGCTACTGTACGTGTCTTGGAAATGAGGCGATAGTCCTTGGTCCGGTCTGAATTGCAGGCAACACTACACTAACTGCGTCGACAGGTGGAAGAAGTGTGCACCATTACATGACAAGGCCAATACATCTCTGTCATGTAGCCTATGCAGGACTGCTGGATTACATGTTAAGCTGCAGATGCCACAGGTGTGTAAGCCTGTGGTTATCATAAAATGCTGTGTACAATCCGAGTGCAGCAGTATATAAATGAAACTGGAAGCATGTGAGAGAGAGTTGCTCAGAGTGTTCATTTTCATTTTGCATGAGTGTAACTGCAGTTTGTAACGTGCTGTTAACAGATGACGTACTGTTAGCATCGCAGATTTGTGAGCAGTGATGCGTGTACACCACAGTGCAGAGATGGTTCTCTATGGTAAACTTACTTACACATTGTAGTTGTTCAGTATTACACTGAAGAGTGACCCGCTGCTCTGCCTGTTCGCTATTACTATACAACTTGTCCGATGAAGACCATTGCCGTCCATAAGGTAGTAATTGTGGGACTTCAAGCGACAGTTTCATCCGAATCAATGTGCTGTTTGTAGAGTCCGTCCTCACAAGTGCAAACAGATCGTCTGTTTGTATTTGCATCACATGCCAAGGTGACTTTTGCTACTACCGATAACCTGTTTCTCTAACATTCTGATCCATCTACTAAATGAGTGTGTTGAAACGTAACGTAATGTCAATTGAAAGGGTGAGACAATCACACGCCTGCGACTTGAGAGTGAAATACAAGGAAATCTCTACTGAAAATTATTTCTCTATTACATTTCTTTCGAATAAAATCTTTACGGAAGGCACAAAACGCAGAAGAAAATGAAAATTATTTCGTCTTTGGTTTATGAAATGCACGGTTAGCTGCTCTGCGAAAGAATAGCGGTGTGTATTAATCTTAACAATATGAGCCTTTGCAGAAGAGTTATATCGTCGCACCAAGAAGAACTAATAGAATGAAGGAGTTCTCGATTAATCAGTTCTGACACACTATAGTAGCAGCAGAAATTATTATAGTTCCATTTGGAAAAACAATTTTGAAACCAATATTTCCGTAATTAATGTAGCTTTGAAAAGAGACTTACGTCATTCAGTGAGGAATTTTTTAATTAATTTGGGTGAAAACAGAATTCGGATACGGTTCAGGATGTGAGGTGAACAGCTTAACTGAACCACCCTGTTTTGTGATATACAGGATGTTAAGGGCATAAGTGCAAATATTTGTCTTGATGACTGTGCAATGAAGAACGCCACATCAGTATTTACTTCATTTGCAGACTGATAATTACGGCTACTATGAGTAGTAAGTTTTTAGGTTGGTTAGTACCTCCAAGTATGCGTGGCGCACTCAAGACATTAATGTTTATTTTCTCCTGGGCAGCAGGTCAGGTATTGAAGTGTGAATGCGTGCACGCAAAACGAGTAGTCATTACTGCATGCGTAGTCCACTTGTGGTGCAATTACGATCATGCATAAAACATCAAACAGTAAATTCTGTGATTTGTTTCCGACTGGACTGATAGACGCAAAGAAAAAACAACTTCAGTGTTGAAGTGGGTACAAATTAAGGCGCCAACGATCACAATATCTGTACCTACATCCCTAGTACCCTGTATATAGAAAGAAGAAGAAAAGCCACTAGAACTTTTACAAGAGAGAGAAAGCTGTTCATCAGGAATGAGCTACACCAACTCAATGAAGATTTTTACGAAGCATAATGTGAGAAACTATTACTAGCTATTTAAGAAACAACTGACCAAATATATACCTCCAACTTTACAACCTGTAAAGCCCAAAACAAGCCAATGGTGCACCCTAAACTGGAGAACTGTGTCACAAAGACAAAAGTTCTGAAGATTCCACATTTGTCATGAGCCTGAATCAAAATTTAGAAGAAATTAAGGAAAGCGTATGTTCATTGAAAAAGCAATAAGGCAGCCGATGAAGACTGAATTAAAGGAGAGTTGTGAAAAGCCGTAGATGATGACGTCATTCTTGAACTTATAATATATAAATCTGGGAGAAACAAGAAATTCCAGAGGAACGCAAAACAGCCATCATACTTCCTCTGAGCAAGAGAGGACCTGAAAATGACCCAAATAATTATGAAGGCATATCACTTTTACCAGTAACAAACAAAATTTTATTTTAAACATTTTTCAATCGTGCAGAGCTCCGACTGGACCCACAACAAGGGGAATATCAAGGTGGATTTCAGAAAAATAGACAATGCAGCGAAAAGATCTGGACTATGAAAACTGTTCTACAAGCGAGACAACTGAAAAAAAAAGATACGACAGTTATATCTACAGATTTAAAGAAAGTATGTGATTCGATGCCAGAAACCCCCTCCCCTCCCATAAAAGCAGGAGTCAGGGTGTAAGATGGGCCGTCGCATTTGTTTTTTAACTGTCTCCTGGATGACGTGATTAGTATGTGGAGGAAATCCGACACAAAACTCCTCGGACTGGGATACCGAAGAACATAACATTTATGTGGACCACCTGTAATTCGCAGCCGGCCGGAGTGGCCGTGCGCTTCTAGGCGCTACAGTCTGGAGCCGAGCGACCGCTACGGTTGCAGGTTCGAATCCTGCCTCGGGCATGGATGTGTGTGATGTCCTTAGGTTAGTTAGGTTTAATTAGTTTAATTAGTTCTAAGACCACTGATGACCTCAGAAGTTAAGTCGCATAGTGCTCAGAGCTATTTGTAATTCGCAGATGGCATTGAATTGATAACAGAAGCACACATACCAGAATCTAGATAGAAAACCAAAGCGTGAATGTAGGAAAAAGTGGTTTCTCAAATTTTTATCCCAAGGACAAAATTTTTAACTAACATTAAAAATTTCCCTGAAAAATCACTCATAAATCAAAACAAAATAGAAAGAGTCAGCATATTCGAGTATTCACGTGGTTGACAAAGCATAAACAACAGTAACAAGGACAGAGCAGAGACAAGAGCAAATAAGAGAACACCAGAAATATTTACCAGAAGAAGGCTATGTCGTGGTACACTAAAATTACACTTTATAATTCAACAGTGAGACCTGGGGCTCTGTATGGCGCAGAGACACTAAAACCAGTGCGGGACAGTGGCGTAAACTAAATAATGAAAATAGAAAGAACACTGGTTAGAAGCATACTTGGCCCAAGAGCAGCAGAAACAGAATACAGCTGACAACGACATAACAAAGAAATCAACGAACTTGTAAGGAACATAATAAACCCTATGCACAAAAGACGAATGTTGTTCTTCGGACATTTCGCTTGAATGCGCCCTGACAAACTGACGAAGCAAATCCTCAGTAAAATTCTATAGCTGAATGGGCAACCATCATAGTTTACACAGACACTAAGTGGCCCCAAAAAAGCGAACATCAACATAATGAGAATGTGTAGCAGGAATTTATTTGGGAACGAAATTCAGAAATTGGTTTTCAGGTACGGACAAGAAATAAAAAGAAAACACCCTCATGACACCGAAGAGCTCCGGCGCAGAGCTTATGGAACGAATGTGGGTGAAGAGGAAGAAGAATGCGTGCAGCATCAACTGAAATATTGAATTAATGTGCTCTGTAAAAGAGTTATTCGAATAAATAAGTAGATAAATAAATAATATAGACGTATATTCAACCTTAGATTCTAGTGAACTATATCGGTTTTTTTCCTCTCCCACTATAAACAAACCCTCACCAGCTTCTTACTGGCGCTGTAGCAGCCCTTTTTCTGTTTTAGCTTTTTCGTCTAATAGGTGAAAGTGTGATTTTATTTTTTACACATTGACTGTCATTGAAGGGTTTTACTTTTATTTAATATTGTCCCGGATAAGTATCAGTTTCATTACTTTTAAAACCCAATGTTAAACGTGGGTCACTACACGTATAGTCTTCCCAACTCTGAGAGAAAAAATCTTTGGTAGCTTTACTACCAATGTTTACAGATGACGATACTTTAACCTTTCATTCAATTGTTTTAGTTACGAATCGCTAGTTTGTTCACAAAATGATTGAAATGGCTCTGAGTACTATGCGACTTAACTTCTGAGGTCATCAGTCGCCTAGAACGTAGAACTAATTAAACCTAAGTAACCTAAGGACATCACACACATCCATGCCCGAGGCAGGATTCGAACCTGCGACGGTAGCGGTCGCTCGGCTCCAGACTGTAGCTCCTACAACCGCACGGCCACTCCAGCCGGCGCTAGATTGATCTTGGCATAGATCACGTAACCTTAACGTTTATTAATCTAAGTTAAATGAATGTTCATACTTGTATTATGTTTCAAATCAACAATGTCAGTTTATTGACAAGAATTATTAATAAATAGGTTCACTCATACGATCTCATTCAAAGAAATTCTTTAATTAGATGTCTAAGTAAGATTCCCGCCAGCATCAGAGATGTCAGGTAATATCCTGCCACTTTCGGTAAATAAGTTATTTCTATTTAATATCCGCAAATTGTCATTAACTGTGATCACTAGTCGCGTGAATTTAAGGTTTCCCACTATCACAATTCAAAGTCCGAAACCAGTTAAAATTCTCAATTCAGTAAAGCGTTTAAATATTCACACGAATTGACATTAAAACCAAAGAGATTACTATTCACCTTCCCGTTTATCTAATCTGATAAATGTCCAAATTAGTCTTGAATTGACAGTCCTCAAAAACAATCTCGTCACGATCTATTCTTGATCCCCGTTTAATAAAGTCCCAATTGTTGTTCTCTAAAGCTGTACGTCCTAAATAACTTCCGAAATAGAACAGACTAGAGACTGGAGTATCGTAATTACAATATATAATATTGATTTTCTTACGTATTGGAATAACTAATATTTTAATATTTTCTACTGTTTTTCCCCCTTCCCATGTTTCTAAAATTTATAGTCAAATTTACCTTTTCTTTTCTTTTGCTTTCTATACTAGATATTTCCCTTTATTTGTTTTTATTTATTTTTCGTAATTACTACTTGTGGTAGGACTTGGGTCATTTTGTGAACTGATATTATAAGGACATTGGAGCTAATTTGGGAGCTATTTTTGTTTTTTCAACACCGAGAGGCGCTGTAGGTGTTACACCGTGCAGGAATTTCGGAAATAAAACATTCAACTATAAGGCGTCCTTATTCGATCATAAACGTAGTAACAGCATAAATTATATACATTAATTGTAATGAAATGGTAACCCATTTAACACAACGAAACCATTCACGGTCGGTGTTACTTCTGATAAAACGCCCGGAACGACAGACTATGATATACAAGGTGTTCGGAAATTCCCGTTACAAACTCCTAGGACCTGTGGAGGGGAGTGAGTAGATAATATTTTGAATTGGGAACCATGCCCGAAAACATATCTTTTCTGTGCTACAACCAGTTGAAGACATGTAGGTAACGCGACGACTTTAGCAAGTAATTGATCAGGCATCACCCAGTATATCACTTGTCTTACAGTTCTAGTCATTAATAGCCAAAGAAATTACTCATGTACTCGTTGAAGGGTTCTCTTCATAGTGATGCAGTAAGGCCTCTTTCAGTTCGGGTGTGCGGCGTCTCCGTGGAGCATCACAGTCACGTCTGCTGACGATGAAGGTACCCTCTCGCAAAGCAGCAGCGTAAATGTGGCGAAAAGGTTATACAGTGTAATCGGACATTGTGGAAAACGATCTTGATAAAGACGACGAGAAACTCTTCTATTACCGTGAGCGTCGCCATTCAGAAGGTGTATTCTGCACACGTGTACTCATCCGTGTTGTTCTAACACTCACAGACACGCCAATGCGTCTCGAACCAGGCCAGAGAGGTGGAAAGAGGTCAAATAATATCAACCGATCCTATGTAAACAACCCCACCATGACTACCCTGTCGCATAACTACCTAGCAAACATGTTTTCAAACAACTTTAACACCGAAACTGTACCTTTCCAGAATGAGGGAGGAGGAGGAGATTAGTGGTGGTGGTGGTGGTGGTTAGTGTTTAACGTCCCGTCGACAACGAGATCATTAGAGACGGAGCGCAAGCTCGGGTTAGAGAAGGATTGGGAAGGAAATCGGCCGTGCCCTTTCAGAGGAACCATCCCGGCATTTGCCTGAAACGATTTAGGGAAATCACGTAAAACCTAGATCAGGATGGCCGGAGATGGGATTGAACCGTCGTCCTCCCGAATGCGAGTCCAGTGTGCTAACCACTGCGCCACCTTGCTCGGTTTTCCAGAATGAGTTTATATTCAAAATATTACATGTTCACTCCCTCTACGAATCCTAGAAGTTTGTAACGGAAATTTTCAAACACCCTGTATGCATAAAACTATACACTGAAATTTTGTCGCCATCTGGAGGGGACATCTTCAACCCTATTGTTGTCTACACAGTTCCGCGTAGTCAGCACGTACACAACTTTCCCAATAAAGCGCGCCCCGCTAAGCACAACAGCGCAGGCGCAGCGCTCGTCCGTCTCCGCACTACGAGATGGCGCTGTCTTAGAGATGGACCACATTCTGCTTCCGCCGATCCGCGTATTAATATGTAACGCAGGCAATGAGATTGCTGCTAACGTAGAACCTTTTCTCCTCGCGGATCACACTTGCGCAGTGATACGTGAACGCTCGAGGTATTATAACGAGTGTACAGACCTCCGTTTAGTAAGTCTGCATTAGTCTGCATTTGTCTGTAGTCAAGTTTCAGTCTGCGCCTAATAAGATTATCATATTCCTGTACATAGCCATGAAGAGAAATGTATAGACACTTTGTCAAGTATCAGATATATGTTAGAATAAGATTAACGTACCAAGACCAAAGGAACTTCAGATTGTCAATTGTAAATAGCATCCAGAATCAAGTTAAGTAAGGTTTATGATTGTTATTATTTTAATAAATGTGTGTGAAAATTAATCAAGTTCTGTTTAAAGTTGGTCACCGTCAATTTGCTACTCTAAGCGTGCAAGTGGCATTTCTATCGTCTGACCTAATGGCAGAAGATAAACACGCCACGATAAGACCACGAGACATATTGCTGACACTCGCCTACTTCGTTAGAGCGACAAGTCAAATAATCTGATGGTGTGTGTACCGAAGGTCTTACAGTACGCGCACCACACCTATCTCTGAACATTTCCCTTGCAGAGGAGGACGACATTTTAGTACATAATTTGACACATCGTCCATGACGTTTCATCCCCTAAGTGTCAACGAAAAGAATAATCCCAGTATTATAGATAAAAAAGTTATCCTCGCCATTCAGCGTTATAGAGAGGCGCACGTATCGAAAAGAATAATCCCAGTATTATAGATAAAAAAGTTATCCTCGCCATTCAGCGTTATAGAGAGGCGCACGTAGCCAGACGACGAATATAATATCTGCACTCCGACCACAAGCAAAGGGGTGACTGCGTTTGATGGGTGAAGGCAGGAGATACGAGGATCGATCGTACCGTTCATAAAGCCTTACGCCGGATCTTTTTTCGATATCGACCTTGCCTGCACCATGGATTAAGCATGGAACTGTGCGTGTGCGTGTGACGCAATGCAGGATTCTTGGTCTCGTACTGCGACAAATATTGGTTTCGCGGTACTAGCACTGCGTCCCAAATGTCTTACTGGATCCATATTGAACGTGCGCGAATATGATTCCGTACTGCTCGTCGGGTTCCACGTTTGCATTTTACAGTGTCGTGAGAAATAATAAACTGGTAATATGGAATACTGCTCGTGTATTGAAAATACGTTAAATGTTTTCCGTTTAGCACTATTTTAGCGAAACGGGATTTGTAAAAAGACCCTAACTCCCTTACATACTTAATGTTGGAACATAAATGCACTTTCATGAAACAAGTAATTGCTAACAAAAAAAAATGGCTCTGAGCACTATGGGACTTAACTTCTAAGGTCATCAGTCCCCTAGAACTTAGAACTACTTAAACCTAACTAGCCTAAGGACATCACTCACATCCATGCCCGAGGCAGGATTCGAACCTGCGACCGTAGCGGTCACGCGGTTCCAGACTGAAGCGCCTAGAACCGCACGGCCACACCGGCCGGCAATTGCTAACATTTCGTTACTTAACACACCCTATATTGAAAAACAAAAAGCTCCAGCTATAAGAATTATTTATTTATTTACTGGTTTTTTAGCGCGATCAGCTTATGGCTGAAGGCCCTCTCTTACATCTGACCTGGAAGGTCAGAATAATTTCGACACTAAAGTAAACTTTTCAGGCCCAGCAATTTTGCGAAGAAAATGTCACAGTTAATTACATCCATAATGTAATTAAATTGTCACATTCTTTATGTGTTTCATTTCTTCAGATTTTGTATTTGAAGTTGGTTGCGACTACCTCTTTGTAAGAGAGTTCTAAATTTACGTAAAGTTGGCAACATGAGAATGATTGCACTGCTCATAACTGTCGCAGTCACACTAACTCAGCAAGTTTTCATAGTAAAACCTTGATTATCTGATAAAATTATGAATTATTTGCGTTACACAGTTTGTTGACGAGAAAATCACTTAAAACAATGTAACTCAAGGCAATCTGCTTTCCACTACTCCGCACCTCCGCATTTTACTGAGATTTTGAAGAAGTGTTCGAGAACTCTGTAGAAAGGCAATGATGCTGAAAGCACAGTGAGATACATAAGCCAAAAGACAGAATAGGGTGAATGTCTAGCGCAGTAACGGGATGTAAGCCGCCTCATCTCATTTGCACACATGATACAGCAGTCCCTGCAAGACTGTTTACAGTACAAGATATAATTCTTATTTCAAGTATCTATATTCTGAAGATGCTGTTTCTTTATACGACAGGTGACCAATTCTTCGTCCTCTGATATGTATAACTAACTTGACAGATAGCAACTTGAAGAGGCGAAATGAAAGAGCGAGTCCGAGACAGGAGAACGTGTAAGACCAAAGTAAGTAGTAAAAAAAGCTGCCTATGGAACAATTACACGTACAAGACTAAAAAAAGCTCCAAGCAGAGGAGACTCAGATTGCTAGCATCTCAATATCTCAAGTATTTGATACTTTTTATAGTGAAATAAGCAAACACATCCTTCAACGTACGTTGCACTCAGCACTTGCTGAAATACAAGGTTTGATAGTGCTCCTATAGAGGGTCATTCCAAGACCATGAACAATGTAATTTCTGACGGTGTATTCAGAAGTCTCAATAAAATTTCGATTTTGAATTCTTTAACGATCTGAAGTGCTCTTGGACTGCACAGAAGCTGACTTATGAGAAAGCTTGATGCCATTTTCCATGTTTTCACGACTTTTAGGAAAACAAACTGTAGGATAATGTTTAACCAGTATGTGTTCATTGTACGTCACAATATTATTCCTAGGTTTTCCAGAAAGTCTACAAAACCTGGCAAAAGAATGAAAAAATTAATCAGTACGAGTATCGTCAGCAGAGAAAACGTTAATCCTTTTAGACCCTTTGGCAACAGTTGTGTACATTAACTTTTACAGTCTGTTAGCTGCAAGAAAAGTATTTCTTCCCTAAGCGAACCTGTGCTACACACTTACCTTTTCATCACGTGCAAATGCTGCCAACCGCTGGGCATCACTATAAAAATATCAGCAAGTCAATGTAGCAGTGCGCAGCATCTCGTGACCACCAGAATACATCGTTTGCTATATTCCCGTGTATAATTGAATATTGTTGTTGTTATTTTATATGGAAATCATTGAATGATCATTTTACTACTTATTACAATAGAGAATATTTCATAATTAGTTATTTTGGTCCTTAAAGTGAAGCCAAGTGAACAAAGTACGTTTTGGAAACGGGTACATATTTTTGTATAAATCTTGCTCCTAAAATCATTAAAAAACCACCTAAGACCACTACCACATAAAGAAAAATTTTTCTTCCTCCAGAAAAATTTCGAGTCTGAAAGGGTTAAACAAGAAAGATGACGACCCAAATAGTCTTAAACAGGTTAATATGTCGTTGACAAATGTCACCACGTTTTCAAGGTTACTCTAAATACACACTGCACAGCACAATTAAAGGACCATTGTTTTGAAACCCCATAACTGACTCCCATTGTGACGCAGCAGTTTGAAGTTCATGCCAGAATAGGGCGCGAAACACGATGGCTGATAAGCAGAGACACGCTTTGCTGTTACGGACCACGTTTAAATTTTTTCGGATGGTTTTGAACGTTCTCAGTGCTTCCCCCGTGTATCTCAGAGCACAACTGCGGTCGCGCCACATTCCAAAGGGGTCAGGTAACGCACATTGGGGTTGCAGCCGCGGGACGTCTTCAGCGAAGGGTTAAATAATCCGTGGGGGTGCCAGCAGTGTCGAGTGGTGTCACGAACATCGAACTGTTGCTCATCGCACAGCGAACTATTGTTTTCAGCAGCGAAATGTGTGAGAATCAACGCCCCAAGCGAGTGATTGCTTCCTTTTTTGATGAGCTTTATGCAACCATCTTAGGCCTTTTCACGTCGATTCTGAGCGGCCATGTCTTTGAAATCTTTCTCTCATCCATCCATAAGAGAACAGCATGATTTCAACACAAGACGTCGCAGTTCTGACCTCCATGGCAGAGGCGTCAAGAGAAGGAGGGAAGAGGGGGTAACGATCTTATCAATTTGTGACATATCCACGGTGGCAGAATTATGATGAAATTTGGTGTTAATGTGACGTCATTACACCTCACATGAACTTCTGAACTCTGGCCTTTTTACGTATGTGTCGACACTTTTCTACCTGAAGCGTCCCGAGTCCGAGGATGACGTCGTAGTGCACCACAATTTTCTATTATTACAGAGGAAAGTTTCAGGAATATTTGAGCCGAATTTTAAATTTCTGCGTCGCAATGGTACCCTTTAATTGTGCTGCGCAATGTATTTTGTTGCTGTAAATGTCTGTTTCAAGCTTAAATTTAATTTGTGAAGTCCTACGTTATCCCATTTCGCAAAAATGTTACCTGATTTATAAAATATTGTTATTTCAGCAGCAAACTCACGCAACAGTCACACGCAACTACAATATGTAGATGTTCGGTGGTGAGAAGCAACACCGATAATGCTGTATGACTACCGTATTATTTTGTATAATTTTACTGGTGTGTTAACAATATTTAAAATCTGTTTAAATTATTCACTGGACCTTAGTTAGATCAGAATGAAAAATAATTCGGCGCAAAACCTTAATACTCTTTTCATATGCGAAGAGGAATTCAGTTTAGTCTGTGAGCTCGGGTATCGGCTAGTATATCTAAATTGAAATGTGGCACTGCAGTGCATGTGGATGGGCTGAAATTGCGAGCTGTCCTCTCTGATAAATGGAACGTGGCAGGCGGTGCGAGTAGTAGGAACGGGCCGCTATCGTGCACACTCCACACAAGTGTGGAGAAAATGCAGGCCGTTCCCGTCTAATCACGTACCCTGGCAAACCGCACTAGCTAACATTAAAAGGAGACATTATTTTTGAAGATTACACACACGCTTCTCTTTACGTGTCACGCTGTCTTTCTCTCTTGCATCTATTGTATACTTTGACTAAAATGCGATTAAGCGTTGTTACTAAATCCATAGTTGCTATCCTGGGATCCTAGCTTCACTATTTTTCATAGGTTTAACGGCCATATAGACTTCATGATAATGAGTTCTAAAATAGTAACATCCATGTTTAATAATCCTTGACTTTACCGGTGCATGTGTTGCATTGAACACATCGGTAGGTGATTATCTGAAACACAGCATACTGAAAAACTTATAGTTTTATACAAAAATATTAATTTATTTGCTGCCACGTGGTTCTTATGCCTGATTATAGACGGAATAATTATGAAATCTTAACATATTAGAGTTTACTGAATGGTAAATGCTACTCATATCTTAAACGCTGGGTGCCAATTACATATCGAAAGTTATTTGGTACTACTTCGGTAATGTAAACAATTCCCATTCCTTATTGTTTCAAGGTTCCATATGTAGCCCAAGTTGGAATGCACTCATATTTTTAGAACTACTTCAAAATTTTAAAGAGGCTTGTTTCGACTGTTTATTTTACTGTAGCAAAAGTAACATAATATTACACATATTTACTTGCAACTCTCAGTAATGCATATCCGACTTAAAATATTAATTAGCCAGTTCATACTTCATTCAAAAGAGTTAGCAACATTCGTTTGTAAGATTTTATATAAATAGTGAAATATTTAAGTTAACATAAATATCAACTTTGGTTAAAATCAAGCACATTTCTATAATCAGGAATTAGTAATTTTCTTGCAAAAATTTATTTGTTAGGTGGAAATTTTTAGTGCACTTGATATTTATTAAATTCTGAATATCAGTATCTTCTGTGAAATGAATATTACTTGGCAAAAAGATACTCATGCTCATAAATTAGGGATAATGATGATACATGGTGAAACAACGCTCTGGTGGGCGGTTTGAAGGTTTAAATCACCTCAGGGTGTGACCATGCGGTGCATTTAACCTGCGGTCGTCGCGCGGTGGCGCTGGCAACAGTCCACATACGCAAAGGCGTGTTGGTGCATGTCAGAGTACAGTGCAGTGAGTAAGTGTGCAGACGTTTCCAGACGTGCTAGTGGTGACTGTGTGTTGAAAATGGCTCAAGGAACACATATTGAGTGGTAGAATACTTGGGCGACTGGAGGCTGGTCAAACACAGCAGGTCGTAGCACGAGCCCTCTCTGTGCCACAAAGTGTGATCTCAAGATTATGGTAAAGATTCCAGCAGACAGGAAATGTGTCCAGGCGCTACAGTACGGGACGTCCACAGTGTACAACACCACAATAAGACCGATATCTCACCATCAGTGACCGCAGGCGGCCACGGATTACTGCAGGTAGCCTTGCTCGGGACCTTACCGCAGCCACTGGAACAGTAAGTTGTCTCCAGACACCCAGTCTACAGACGACTGAACAGACATGGTTTATTCACCCAGAGACTTGCAAGGTGCATTCCACTGACCCCTGGTCACAGTAGAGCCTGTAAAGCCTGGTGTCATGAACACAGTACATGGTCATTGGAACAGTGGTCCCATGTTATGTTCACGGACGAATCCAAGTATAGTCTGAACAGTGATTCTCGCCGGGTTTTCATCTGGCGTGAATCAGGAACCAAATACCAACCCCTTAATGTTCTTGAAAGGGACCTGTATGGAGGTCGTGGTTTGATGTTGTGGGGTGGGATTGTGATTGGTGCACGTACACCAATGCATGTCTTTGACAGAGGAACTGTAACAGGCCAGGTTTATCGGGACGTCATTTTGCACCAGTATGGGTGCAGTGAGTCACACCTTCCTCCTGATGGATGATAACCCACGGCCACACCGAGCTGCCATCGTGGAGGTGTGCCTTGAAACAGAAGACATCAGGCGAATGGAGGGGCCTGCCTGTTCTCCAGAGCTAAACCCCATCAAGCACGTCTGTGATGCTCTCGGCCGACGTATCGCTGCACGTGTTCAGACCCCTACGACAGTCCAGGAGCTCCGACAGGCACTGGTGCAAGAGTGGGAGGCTATACCCCAGCAGCTGCTCGACTACAAGATCCAGAGTATGCCACCCCGTTGTGCGGCTTTTGTACGTGTGCATGGTGATCATATTCCATATTGATGTCGTGGTACATGCGTAGGAAACAGTGGCGTTTTGTAGAACTTGTGTTTCAGGATGGTTTTCTCAACTTATCACCAATACCGTGGACCTACAGATCTGTGTCGTGTGTGTTCCCAATGTGCCTATGCTAGTAGCGCCAGTTTTGTGTAGTACCACGTTGTGGGACACAACATTCTGCAATTATGCCTCATTTATGAGTATGAGTGTAGCTACACCATAGTGTCAACATATCAGGTTGGAAAGCAAGTTTTAAATCTAACGTAAAATCATTTCTCTTGGACAACACCTATTCCATTAACTAATTTTCGTTTAGAAATTGGTAGCCTCTAAAACAACTAGTTTAAAGGGTAGCTGCATGAGAGGGACTAAAAACATTTATCTTCAGTAAAAAAAAGCACTACGTCTTCAGGCCACAAGTGGCCCATCGGGACCATCCGACCGCCGTATCACCCTCAGTTGAGGATGTGGATAGGAGGGGCGTGTGGTCAGCACACTGCTCTCCCGGTCGTTATGATGGTTTTCTTTGACCGGAGCCGCTACTATTCGGTCGAATAGCTCCTCAGTTGGCATCACGAGGCTGAGTGCACCCCGAAAAATGGCAACAGCGCATGGCGGCTGGATGGTCACCCATCCAAGTGCCGGCCACGCCCGACAGCGCTTAACTTCGGTGATCTCACGGGAACCGATGTATCCACTGCGGCAAGGCCGTTGCCTTATCTTCAGTAACGTTAACACTAATTACGTGTACATATATTGAAAACTGACTGCATCCACACCATTTCGACAAAAGAAGAGTTCAGAATCTATGGAACACGTAACTAACTTACCAACTATTTTAACTGCTTGATTTCTTTGTACACGAGATAGATCAAAGGTTCTAAAGCGAATATACCATCTCGAAGGTATATTTGTCATGTCTGTCTAAGCAAATTCTCCAATTGTAAAACACTTGCAAGAGGTGCTTTGGGAGCACGTTGCAGAATTTAATTTGGTCAGACTTCATACGCAGCTCGAAAGGCTGTGAACTATTGCGAATGATGTACAGTCACGTAACTTGTCATCTGTTGGGAGAAAAGTGATTACTGAAGGGTAGGATTTAGAAACTGTTTCAAGAAGCTCTTCGGCTACTTATGACTTTTCCAACATCGTCAGCTTTCTCCGAGATGTCGTTCAGCCCCTTGCGGCTACTTAAAACTTATCATAGGTCAACAATGACACTAACGGACTAATCCATCTACTATTTGTTCTTACCAAGCTACAAGTGGGAAAATTATTCTTATTGTCTTTATGAAAGAATTTCTTTTCCGATGTGATGAAGGAAAAATTATGTTTGCGAATTGTATGTAAATTCTTTAAATCATAAATGAAACAGTATAATTATCGTCTTTCCAAAAAAGAAAACGAAATGTTTTTATATTATGCATTAGTGCGCAACGTTTTCAAGAAAGTAATAATAACAACATTATTCAAAAATTTCACTATGGCCAAGTAATATTGCAGTGCAGAATAAATTTAATCTCCAGTTTCTAAGTTGTCTCAGAGATAGGTAGAACTAATGTCTTTGAAGGTATGCGACGAAGGATTTTACTATAAATTGAAAATAAAGAAAAAATTGCTCCAAAGACGCAAGGCCCATAAAAATGAGCCCATTTCAGCGACTTGTAATCTTAGGAATTGTTTCTCAATCTAGAACAACGTAGTACTGAGTATAATATTAAAAGTTGTCAGATTTTAGTACTGCGTCATTCTTTCCAGATTATCCAGATCCGACGTTTCAGCCTCCTTGCTAACGCCTTCTTTCGGGAAGTGACTGGAGACTGTGGCGCACTGCCATATGTCCGCAAACATAAATACAGAATTTCTCTCATTTATCACCTTGAATATTCATGATGGGCTATTCAGTGACATTGCCCTAACAGATATACTGATGTCTGGCTAACAGTCCTTCCCGGATTGTTGGTAAACGTGCATGCTTAGCGGTTTTTGAGAATCGTGTAAGACTAATTCACATTAGGTGAAACCAGTGAGCAAGTCTGGAACTCGTCCTCGCCCCTCCCCTCCTCTTCCGCAACATGTGCACATACTAAATACATAATTGATGCGTCATTGTTTGTTACCTCTGCTAACTCTAGTATTTTTGGTTTTTCTTGTACGGTTCAGCTGCATTCGACCTACACAGCTTAGAGTTGTGCATGGGTCTCTGGAACTGTTTCTTCTATGCAAATAGCCCGTGTCGGCTCCCTCCTTCATTCTCTTTTTTGATTTCTTAACGTCATGATTTTTTTGGGAGGCTGGTATCTGATTGCTCTTTTGAGTGTGTTATAAGTTGTCGCTATATCTGGAATCCAGTTAGCATATGTCGAGATAGTTGACATCAGAGAGAGGTGATTTTCTGTTTTGTTGATATTTTCACACGTCGCTACTGTCTCTTGACATCATTGGGCTTACAGATGATTCGAGGATCCACATGCCCCATTGCTACACATGCGATGTATCAGTAGAACATTCCACCTTTGACCATTTAAATAGAACGGAATGTGTTTTTTCCAAGTCTGTGTGCACTACGACAACACCACTAGCATACTGAAAATTTATCTCTAAACCTGGCAGAAAATGCAAATAGATTCAGGTCGTAAGTGAAATATGCTAGTGGCAAGATACAGACAATGCCTTCTCTGCGCTATAGCAATGGGAATACTATCAACGACAATGCTGCCAAAGCAGAGTCAGTAAACAAAGCCTTTCGAAATTCCTTCGCCGAAGAAGAGAAGTATGTATTCGAACAGCTGCCAACACGAGTAACGTAGAAATAGATATCCTAGGGGTAGTGAAGCAATTTAAATTATTTAATAAAAGTAAGTCTTCTGGTCGAGACAGTATACCAATTAGGTTCCTCTCAGAGTACGCTGATGCAATAGCTCCATACTTAACGATCACATACAAAAGCTTGTAACCTCCCGCTCACTTATTGACCTTAATGACAGTAAAAATTAAACCGCGTGTACCTAATGGAAATTTGGGAAAAGCAATCGTCACCGAAGTTAATTTGTCGGTAAAGAGGGAGGAAAGGGTTACATCTAAATGAAACGAAAAATGCAAATGAAACTTGTGGAAATTAATTTTGAAAAGGGGTAAAGTTAATAAAGAAAGTAAATGTGCTGTCGTTACGTTAACAATTAACTGGCGTTAATTAGATATTTGAGATTTGGGGAAAATTACGGTCGCCAGTCCTATGGACAACTACTATAATAACTGAAAAATAATGGTTATTGCACATATAATTAGCACTAAAAGCGTGGCAACTGAAGGTTGACACGTGTTGTGTGAAAACTGAATGTTTGTCAGAAGTAATAAATTTCGCTACACTCTGACTTAATTTAGCAAAAGAATTAATAAAACCGGAACACTGAAAGTTAATTTAGTGACTGAAATTAATAGTGAACTTTGTTTCTGAAGCACTACGAAATTCAGTAAAATAAGGTTAGTCTTGGGCTACCTCAACAATAATTTCAAAAGCTACTTGAATCTACGCAATTTAGAAATAAGAGATTTAACTTTGAACTTGAATTAAATGATTCTGAACAATTAACAATAGTAAAATTTAGTACGTACCAAGCTGAGCTGCAGTCACAGGAAAGCTAAAATATGGTAACAAAACTCGCACTCTTAATCTGTGCTTGCATAATCTAAATACTGTAGCCAGCTATGAATACCTTAACTGAACTTTGAAATTAAAGCAGTGAAATGGAATAATATTACTTAAATGCTGGCGTTTGAATTTCAACGACACTCGGGTTCATTCCGGAAAAGGAAGGGACTCTGCTTGGTAATGCAACTGGGACAATGAGCAACAAATGTTCATGCTAAGTTGCTGTAATTATAGTTACGAAAATGGAACAGTTTGAAAAGCTGAGGTCTGCCATACAGTTCTAAAACTATACGTGCTTCCAGTCTTCCTTGATGGTTGATTGAAGGTTTGAAGCCGTCGATCGAGGAGGTGGCGACAGTCACTCATTGTCGGCTGTCGCTGTTGTAGAAGCTGGATGTTGGCGCGCCTTCTTCTCGACACGGTCACCAGGCGAAGCGGGCTCTTGATGTGCGCCAGCTAATGCTTCCCGTCCTCGACACCGTGTCAGAAACTATCATAGCAAGTCGAGCGCAATTATATGCTGCCAAACCCCGAAAGCGCGGCAACTCGCGGGAGCGTCACACAGCACACCCGCTCCACCGCCTACCCCAGCCAGACTCACTCTCTGCCCTGCTCCACGCGGCCGAGTTCACCCTACCAAAGATCCTAAACACTTTGGTTCTCCACACGACCTATCGATGTAATCGTTCGATAGCATAGTTTTCCCTAGGCCAGACCCAGCGTAAAAATACAAATAATCTTTACACAACAAACCAATTATACATCGACATAAATGCATATATATACAAATAGTAAAACAATTACAATATACAAAGACACAGAAACGTCATATCTTCAGGTAACAAAATAAGGAAAAAATTTGTACTACAATAGATTGAAATAGGAGGATATGCATTTCCGGCGTTACAAGCTCGCTCGACGAAAAATCCGTACCCAAAGACTGGAAAGTTGCACAGGTGACACCAATATTTAAAAAAGGTAGTAGGAACAATCCACTAAATTACAGGTCCACATAATTAACTTCGATATGCAGCAGGATTTTGGAGCATACACTGTGTTCGAATATTATGAATTACCTCGAAGAGAACTGTCTATTGACACACAGTCAACACGGATTTAGAAAACATCCTTCTTGTAAACATAACTAGCTCTTTACACACAGGAAGTGTTGAGTACTATTGACAAGGAATCTCAAACAGAGTCCGTATTTATTGACTTCCAAAAGGCATTTGACAGTGTACCACAAAAGCGGCTTGTAGTGGAATCGCTTGCTTATGGAATATCGTCTTAGTTATGTGACTGGATTCGTGATTTTCTTTCAGAGAGGTCACAATTCGTAGAAACTGACGGAAAGTCATCGAGTAAAACAGATGTGATTTCTGGTGTTCCCCAAGATAGTGTTAAACGCCCTTTGCTGTTCCTTATCTATATAAACGATTTAGGAGATAATCTGAGCAGCCGTCTTAGGTTGTTTGCAGATGATGCTGTCGTTTACCGTCTAGTAAAGTCATCAGAACATCAAACCAAACCGCAAAACGATTTAGAAAAGAAACCCGAATGGTGCTAAAATTGCCAATTGACCCTAAATAATGAAAAGTGTGAGGTCATCCACGTGAGTGCTGAAAGGGATCTATTAAACTTTGGTTACACTATAAATCAGTCTAATCTAGAGACCGTAAATTCGAATAAATAACAAAGAATTACAATTACGAACAGTTTAAATCGGAAAGAATATGTGGGGAAGGCAAACCAAAGTCTGCGTTTTCTTGGCAGAATACTTAGAAAATGTAACAGATCTATTAAAGAGACTGCCTACAGTGCGCTTGTCCGTCCTCTTTTTAAGTACTCCTACGCGGTATGGGATCCTTAGCAGATAAGATTAGCGAAGTACATCTACAAAGTCCAACGAAGAGCAGTACGTTTTGTCTTATAGTGAAATAGGGGAGAGGGTGTCACGGACATGATACAGGATTTGGTATGGACACCATTAAAACAAAGGCGTTTGTCGTTGCGGCGTAATCTTCTCACGAAATTTCAGTCACCAACGTCCTCCCCAGTATGCGAAAATGTTTTGTTAAGGCCGACCTACACAGGGAGAAACGATCATCATAATAAAATAAGGAAAATCGGAGTTCGCACCGAAAGATATAGGTGTTTATTTTTCGGCGAGCTACTCTAGAGTAGAATAATAGAGAATTATTGTGAGGGTGGTTCGATGAACTCTCTGCCAGGCACTTAAGTGTGATGTGCAGAGTATCCATGTAGATGCACTGAAAATTATTATTTTGACATTTTCTCTGAGGATCTGCAGTATTATCCTGTATAAGGACAAAGGGAATCATACAGAAATTAGGGAATTAGAAAAGTAAGTTGTAATGTTCCTTCGCCTCAGCCGTCTCTTAGCTTCCGTAGCGTCTGGTGACGTCCCCTCGCTGTTATGGCGCACACTTAACGCGGTGCGGTGCCACGTAGAGTTCCTCTGAAATGTTTGTTGGTGCACATGTATAATTTATAGGCCTTGCTACACGCTTGCTGTCTAGTTAAACAAGGATGCCTCCCCCCCCCCCTCCCTCGCTTAAACCCGCGAGATGGGATTAAAACAATCTCTTCCTCGGACCCACTACTCAGTACCCTGTAACCATCTGACTCCTTTCCGAAGACACCAAGTCCGACCACCGGACTGGACAACAAGTACCACAGTCGGTCACTACGGTATCACCAAACAGTTTCTGTCATTTACTCTGTAAGTTACACAGAATTACTGTCTAAAGATCAAGATGATAAGGGCATATACAGGAACTCCACACATCAAATTTATCCGCTAATATCCCTCGCCAAGTTTATTTCGTTCATTACACAGCGCCAACAGCTCACAGTTGCACCACACTGTCTTAGGCAGCTTCATCCGAAACAGTCAGTGTACGCACACTACACATCAACACCCATCTCGAAAACAGGCAACAGACTAAGACCAAAATGAATTTTTCACTGTGCAGTGGAGTGTGCGCTAATATGAAACTTCCTGGCAGGTTAAAACTGTGTACCAAGCGGCGACTCGAACCCAGGACCTTTGCTTTTCGCAGGCAGGTGCTCTACCAATTTTTTTCCTTTTTGTTCGTTGTTGATCGTTGTGTTTGGTCGTTGCGGACATCACATGACAGCCGTTCAAGTTCGTTTGTTCATCCTTCCACTCAGTTTTTGTTCTTTTTTATTACAGAGGCCAACCGGCTCTCTGACCGAACACGCTGAGCTACCGTGCCGGCTACCAACTGAGCTATCCAAGCACGTTCCACGACCAGTCCTCACAGCTTTATTTCTGCCAGTACCTCACTTCCAACATTCGAAATTTCACAGAAGTTGTCCTGCATACCCTGCGGGTCTAGCACACCTGGAAGAAAGGCAAATAAATGCCTTGGGTTCCAATTCCGATCCGGCACGCAGTTTTAATCTGTAAGTTTCATGTCAGCGCGCAGTCCGCTGCAGAGTGAAAATTTCATTCTGGAAATAATCCTCCTACGATGTGGCTAAGGAACGTTTCTGAAATATTCTTTCCATGAAGAGTGCTAGTCCCGCATATTAGGCAGGAGAACTTCTGTGAAGCTTGGAAGGTACGAGGTGAAGGTACTGGGGGAAGTAAGGCTGTCAGGGCGGATCGTGAATCGTGCTCGGTTATCTCAGTAGAGTACTTGCTGGCGAAAAGCAAGGGTGCTGGGTTCGATTCCCCATTCAGCCCACAGGATTAATGGGCCAGGAAGTTTAATAGACGGACACATTCTGAACTTTCAAAAAGAGAAAACAACTTTATTGATAATCGGTATCATTTTGAGCACCACTGCTTAGAAATTTGAATGTTTAATGAAAATCTCCTGAATAACCACGCATCTATTGTGCTACTGCTGGTTTCGTTCTCAAAACATCTTCAGATTTCCGAATAGTGCTAAAGTTATGATATAGATGGTCTGCTTGTCGTATTTAATTTATGATTCGGTAGGGAGGTGATTAGGGATTAGTAAGGTGTGTGGACAAAATTGTATATTCTTAAACAGTTGTTTATTGTAAAAAACAAGTGAACACTTTAAATTAGTAAAATACACAATTTAATAGTGGGAGCACTGATGACTAGTTAATAAGGCAGTTAGACCCAAAGCTCACCATATCAATAAATACAAACGTTTAAGTGCATATGTGGTAGGTGATAAAAAGAAAGCAGAGATCGCTGTACGTTGTCGGACCCAAAATAAAATCGCTTTCCTCTCCTTATCAAACTAATTTAAAGAAGTAAGGAGTTGAAGCAAGAATTATTAATTTTCACATGGTATTGCTCGTAAATAGATAATTACAGGTCAAGAACTTCAATTGATCAAATAAAGAGACACGCTTAGCAACTGCACAGATGGCTTAATGCCCAAAGATAAACAACTACCACGGCAAAGCCCTTTCAAGTAATTAAATTTTACACATAGGGAACAAGGTGCATCGCCCATAAGGACCAGCTTACGGCAAGCCTGACTAATCTTACGTGAATAAAATTTCACTACTCAAAAAACTTTCATAACATTCGAGACAGATACACAGTAAGAGAATCAACAGCTGACGGCTATGGAAACCAGTTTTACAGTGGACAAAGGTGCTTTAGGTTTTACACGAAATTTGCTTGAGAATACGAGATGCCTATTAATAACTATTTTCAGGGACCATTAGTTTACGTCCAAACACGCATCCGAGGTCAGGTTTATAAATACATTTACTTAAGCGGGATTTAGAAAGAAACAGTTCTTGTAAATCATAAGGGAAGTTCATTGTAAATATAGAGACCCCCCTGGCCGGTATCATATAAAATTAAATCACAGAATACCAAAGTAAAGGGGTTACAGGCAAGCAAACAATGGCAGTAGCCTATCCGATATACAGAAAGAGTTATCTAACCCGGGCAAACAAGCAAATCGCAATATTATTGTTACATAGGTGACTAATTCGGCAAACAGCTAATAACAGATAATGAGGCCATAGTAGAATCAGCTGACCAGCTGTCTTATAAAAAATGGATACCTTTTCTGGAAGTAAAAGAAATTTTAAATACCAAAAATGATCTGATGAAAGCCACATAACCAACTACAGTATACAATTAGGCCCCCTTTCTGCGTTCTTTCTTGAATTCAATAAACAAGATGTTAAATAACGGCTGATCTGTCTTGTAACACATATACACATAATCAGATTTAAACACTATGCTAATAAAATGTAAACCATCAATAAACAGAACAAGGCTGACAGGTATTTAATGGGTAATACACTAGACAAGTAGGTAACAGAAAATGTTTAGCACTAAGCGCTGGCTTGCGTACACGATCAAGCAAGCCACGCTACCCAGTAACGTGATAAGTAGGAATCAAAATCCAAATTACAATCGACTTTCGTCACGAACTGCGAATACGTCTGCAGAAAATAGCCTGGACATAGCCTGGTAGAAAAATACAAAGGAGCGCCTCCGCTCACAACAGAATGTTTGAGGAGCTATCACAAATGTCAGACAGGTCTCCGAGGAAGCAATATACAGTTAGTTACACGTCAGTTAAAAACAAAACTGCTTCACATTACAGAAAAGGCCTCAGCAGGTAGCCGGCCGAAGTGGCCGCGCTGTTCTGGCGCTGCAGTCTGGAACCGCGAGACCGCTACGGTCGCAGGTTCGAATCCTGCCTCGGGCATGGATGTGTGTGATGTCCTTAGGTTAGTTAGGTTTAACTAGTTCTAAGTTCTAGGGGACTAATGACCTCAGCAGTTGAGTCCCATAGTGCTCAGAGCCATTTGAACCATTTTTGAACCTCAGCAGGTAGTCCACAATACAGTCATACAACGGTTCCGCAAGCAGGTTCGCTTCCTACAACAGTCGAGCAGCTGACGGTTAAACTGCGCTTGTAACACTCCACAGACTAGACCGCCGCCTTCCAACTATGTTCGACCTTACGGAGCACTCACACATTTTCGGTGAAACTGGGCCTCCAACGCTCCACACCGCTGCCTGCAAGTCACTCCCCTCTGCTTGCAGCGCACTCCCCTGTATCCCCACCCACGGTTCTCACGCGCCTCCTCGAGGCCGACGTCCTCTAGTTTCTCAGAAACATGGTAGTACACAGGGCAGGTAACTGTGCACCAACGATGTCAGATGGGCACGGTATAGTTTTCTGTTTAACATTATATACAACAACCACGCCATTTGCGTCATGATTTTAGCACAACTCGGCAACATGAAGGTGCTGTTAAGAACGAAACCACTCGCAGCACAATAAGTGTGTAATTATAAAAATGACGTAGTTTTCATTAATCATTATAACGCTACTGATCCTTGATTACAAACTTCCGAAAAACACCGTGGCATCACCTCTCTGCCCAACCCCTCAATTGCGCTATGTACTTATAGCTCCGCGACATTCTTCCAGATGTGTAGGTTCCGGCCAGTCAGCCTTCAGACCACAAAGTCGACGCTCTGATTGGGCATTTCCTGCTAACGGTCATAGTAACACTGTGAAGTGCTGCTGTCTACTTTCCCAAAGGATACTGTGAAATGGCAGCCATTCTATGGGAAACACTCATCTTTGAAAACCGCTCTGTCGGGCCAGGACGCAAACCATTGACCGGATTGAGCACATCTTGCTTCGGGCTTGAGAACAGTTCCCATCCCAGGGCTTCAGGAAATCGACGTTTTCGCTCATAACATCATCATACGCCAACGGTAGAAGTCTGTAAATAAACCATTGCATTGTTGTATCGCACGGTGTGCAATCCGAGGTCTGCATAGGAGACTAACACTTTATATTTTCCACAGTTGTTTTGAAACCTACAATTCTTTGAATTCCCTTACAATTGGTTCACATACATCATTACACACCGAAGCACCAAAGAAACTGATACAGACATGCATATTCAAATACAGAGATATGTAAACAGGCAGAACGCGACGCTGCGGTCGGCAACGCCTGTGTAAGACAATGAGTGTCTGGCGCAGTTCTTAGATCGGTTCCCGCTGCTAAAATGGCAGGTTATCAAAATTTAAGCGAGTTTCAAAGTGGTGTTATAGTCGGCGCATGAACGATGGGACACACCATCTCCGAGGTAGCAATGAAGTGGGATTTTCCCGTACTACCACTTCACGAGTGTGCCTTGAATATCAGGAATCCAGCAAAGCATCAATCTCCGACATGGCTGCGGATGGGAAAGATCCTGCAAGAACGGGACCAACGACGACGGAAGACAATTGTTCATTGTGACAGAAGTGCAGCCCTCCTGCAAATTGCTGCAGATTTCAATGCTGGGCCATCAACAAGCGTCAGTGTGTGAACCGTTCAACGAAACAATATCGATATGGGCTTTCGGAGCCGAAGGCCCACATGTGTACCCTTGATGACTGCACACACAAAGCTTTACGCCTCGTCAGGGTCCATCAACACCGCCAATGGACTGTTGATGACTGGAAATGTGTTAACTGGTCGGGCGAGTCTCATTGCATATTGTGTGAAGGGGATGGACATGTAGTATGGAGACAACGTCATGAATGCATGGATCCTTCGTCAGCAAGCGACTGTTCATGCTGGTGAAGGCTCTGTAATGTTGTGGGGCGTGTGCAGTTGGAGTGATATGGGATCCCTGATAGGTCTAGATACGACTCTGGTAGGTGGCTCGTACGTAGGCATTCTGTCTGATCACTTGCATCGATTCATGTCCATTGTGCATTCCGACGGAATTGCGCGAGTCCAGCAGGGCAATGCGGCACCCCATACGTCCGGAATTGCTACAGAGTGGCTCCAGGAACACTATTCTGAGTTTAAAAACTTCCACTGGTCACCAAACTCCCCAGACATGAACATTATTGAGCATATCTGGACGCCTTGCAACGTGCTGTTCAGAAGAGATCTCCACCCCCTCGTACTCTTACGGATTTATGGACAGCCCTGCAAGATTCATGGTGTCAAATCCCTCCAGAACTACTTCAGACATTAGTCGAGTCCATATCTTGTTGCGGCACTTGCGTGTGCTCGCGGGGACTCTGCACGATATTAGGCACCTTTTTGGCTCCTCAGTGTATACATGGCGTTGGTAAATAAGTCGTACTTCAAACCGACCACTTCATTCTGATTCAATTGAACTGTCCTAACCATTCATGTGTGCTATTTCAGTCCGTCCTTATACAAGGGGTAAAACAAAACTCGATGTACGTCTACTTACTGCACTTGCCCTGGTCACGTTACAGCGTACTTTTAGTTGTCAATGTCTACCTACGTGCCACGTGCCCGCTCTCATACGGGCCGCAGCTCGACTCTGACAGTTGAGTGCTCTCTGCATTTATGTCTACCTCAGCAGCAGGAAGTATTCTGCAGAGCCACACTTCCTATTTGTGTGTTATTTATTTGTGACTGCAGTTTGCGCATTTCACATCTTACATTATCAATGAAAAATTAGTCTTTGTTGAAATTTGTGTGTTTGATGTTACCAGGAGAAAATTTATGGTGAACTATATTTTCTGGTGCAGCCATGAAGAGCACGGCGGTGGGTATCCCGTTGTGGGGCGTAAAGCACACATTTAACAAGATGATCCAGTCTCAATTATTGTTAATGCAAATGTATAAAATGCTGAGAACCTCTGAGAATTATTTCTTTCTACTGAAGTATGTGAAACTTCTCGGTTTCTTCAATAAGCATATATGTTCTGCACCTTTCCATGAAAACAAGGAAAATGCAGTGTTCATAGTACTTCCAGATATTTTCCTGCAGTTTATTAGTAGCTAATAAAATTCTGCCTCAATCGTATTACTCCCCAGAGTGGTGTGTTCCATTCCTGTTCTCCTTAACGTTCGTTAACCGAGATATTACAATTAGTTTTCATTTTACTGAGAGATAGTCTCCAGAGAACGTTGGGTACAGTTCGGAATAGAGAACCAGATAACAGAGCAGCCAATTACTAGTCTCGATAAGTGAACTGTGTGATTCCATAGTCTTGGTTGTTTATTCCAGGTAAAGGAATACGTGAAGGATTATGAGACGCTGCACTCAGCATGATATATTTTGCCACAGCTTGTAACTTTATTGAGAGTAGTCACTAATAAATGAAGTCATACTGCAGATTCTTGAAGGTAAAAAGCAGTCATGGACTTTGCGGCTGATCCCGGCGGAGGTTCGAGTCCTCCTTTCGGGCATGGGTGTATGTGTTTGTCCTTAGGATAATTTAGGGTATGTAGTGTGTAAGCTTAGGGACTGATGACCTTAGCAGTTAAGTCCCATAAGTTTTCACCCACAGTTTTTTGAAGGTAATAAATTCTGCTTTCTGTGGAACCTTTCCAGAAACGTAATCTCCTGAAACTTGGATCCATGATTGGGAGAACCCGAGTACATTTTGACTATCTAGGTATGAACTTATTTCATTTTCGACTCACTAAAAAAGCGTCTGTTTACGATGCTATGGAGCGTCGCTTGAGTTCGTCACGTGGACTTTGCAGGCTACCAGTTTCCATTAAGGAATCAGACAAACTGCGCGTAAAACTCTCCGAACGTTGGGGAGAGGGTTAAGTGTCGGTGGCTGACTTTCTACGATTGCCCTTAAATATGTTTGAGAAAGCAATCTATAAATTTTTTATCCATTGCAAGTTTATCTTTGCACTAAAAAGTAATTTGGTTGTTGCTTAGCATATCTGATAATCTTCTGAGTATTCATACATAGACCATGTTTCATATATTTTCCTCAGATTACTTTTGAGAGCTATAATACTCCTATTCCCATAGGATATTTAATGACGTGTCCCGATCATATTCAGCAGTCTTACACTGTTTTATGCCTTTTTGATTTCTTCTGCAAACGTCATCGCAGATAGATGTAAGTGACTGCTACTGAGAGACAGCTACCCACGCGCCTGCAGGTGCAAGCTGTCACCCACCTCAGCGCCTCTTCACTGTCCAGCACTGCGCGTTGCCATGGCCACGGTAATCCTCTCAGCGAGCAGCCGGCGAGTCCCATCCCACGATTGGCCGGTCGGATAGAGCTAGAGCTTCTGCAACGCATCCACAGGTAATCCTGCATGCGGAATGGTCACCTGCTAGAGTGGGTAAACTGTTCCCGGTAGAAGTCATTATTCAGCAATGGAAATTCACATTATCATGCAAATGTTTTGTTTCTTTCTTCTGTGTTTTTTAATGGTTTTATTTTCATCGTCCTTTTAACAGGTTTTACGTACAGTGCTGGAAACAGGGGCAACAGGGAGACTTTGAACAAATAGTAGGGAGAGTATGAAAGTGATACTACGTATGACTAATGTTGATACATAAGTTGAACCAAAAACAATAAAAAATAATTGTTCGAAAGTATTTCCTAAAGGAGGACGCAATTTTTACCAGAACACATTGAAATTCATAGTTATCTTGATAATAAAAAATATATTGGGAGAAAAGCTATTTTTATCGCTGACAGATATATTTTCAATTAAATCGTTAATTTGTATAGAGGAATGACACAATAAAGGTGAAAACATTCTGTGTGACTGGCATCACTTAGGAAAAAACTCATCAGAGCAAAGTCACTATAGATGGTTTCAAGTGTTGTACCTAATATACACTCCTGGAAATTGAAATAAGAACACCGTGAATTCATTGTCCCAGGAAGGGGAAACTTTATTGACACATTCCTGGGGTCAGATACATCACATGATCACACTGACAGAACCACAGGCACATAGACACAGGCAACAGAGCATGCACAATGTCGGCACTAGTACAGTGTATATCCACCTTTCGCAGCAATGCAGGCTGCTATTCTCCCATGGAGACGATCGTAGAGATGCTGGATGTAGTCCTGTGGAACGGCTTGCCATGCCATTTCCACCTGGCGCCTCAGTTGGACCAGCGTTCGTGCTGGACGTGCAGACCGCGTGAGACGACGCTTCATCCAGTCCCAAACATGCTCAATGGGGGACAGATCCGGAGATCTTGCTGGCCAGGGTAGTTGACTTACACCTTCTAGAGCACGTTGGGTGGCACGGGATACATGCGGACGTGCATTGTCCTGTTGGAACAGCAAGTTCCCTTGCCGGTCTAGGAATGGTAGAACGATGGGTTCGATGACAGTTTGGATGTACCGTGCACTATTCAGTGTCCCCTCGACGATCACCAGTGGTGTACGGCCAGTGTAGGAGATCGCTCCCCACACCATGATGCCGGGTGTTGGCCCTGTGTGCCTCGGTCGTATGCAGTCCTGATTGTGGCGCTCACCTGAATGGCGCCAAACACGCATACGACCATCATTGGCACCAAGGCAGAAGCGACTCTCATCGCTGAAGACGACACGTCTCCATTCGTCCCTCCATTGACGCCTGTCGCGACACCACTGGAGGCGGGCTGCACGATGTTGGGGCGTGAGCGGAAGACGGCCTAACGGTGTGCGGGACCGTAGCCCAGCTTCATGGAGACGGTTGCAAATGGTCCTCGCCGATACCCCAGGAGCAACAGTGTCCCTAATTTGCTGGGAAGTGGCGGTGCGGTCCCCTACGGCACTGCGTAGGATCCTACGGTTTTGGCGTGCATCCGTGCGTCGCTGCGGTCCGGTCCCAGGTCGACGGGCACGTGCACCTTCCGCCGACCACTGGCGACAACATCGATGTACTGTGGAGACCTCACGCCCCACGTGTTGAGCAATTCGGCGGTACGTCCACCCGGCCTCCCGCATGCCCACTATACGCCCTCGCTCAAAGTCCGTCAACTGCACATACGGTTCACGTCCACGCTGTCGTGGCATGCTACCAGTGTTAAAGACTGCGATGGAGCTCCGTATGCCACGGCAAACTGGCTGACACTGACGGCGGCGGTGCACAAATGCTGCGCAGCTAGCGCCATTCGACGGCCAACATCGCGGTTCCTGGTGTGTCCGCTGTGCCGTGCGTGTGATCATTGCTTGTACAGCCCTCTCGCAGTGTCCGGAGCAAGTATGGTGGGTCTGACACACCGGTGTCAATGTGTTCTTTTTTCCATTTCCAGGAGTGTATGTTACGAAATACCCTCCTTCACGTGGGCAGTAAGGACGGCCGACATCGTACACTTGCAACAGCAAATGGCTCCATAAGAAAAAACAGTAAGCTGCAGGGGCTGGAGATTATGGTGGTCATTCCAAATTTCGATTAGACTGGTGTTATGAATACCATGCCCTTTTCTTTAGTAATCAGGAGGGTTTTCGAAAAGGGAAAGGAGCTTAAATGTTCTCATGTATCTACTCAGCGACATAAAGACGCTTCAGTGAAACCGCATAGTACTACCTTTGTGTCTAGACTTGAGCGGGACTTACGATAACGTAGTACTCCTAGCACCAGCCACAAAACTAAACGAGCAAAGCGTACACCAAGAATTCGCAGTAAACCTGTTTAGTTTCTGCACTGGTGTACAAGACGTAAGGACGAAAGTAAGTTTCACGCGATGTGTCATTACCAGTAATAAAGTTCGATGAAATTTGGACCATGCATAGACGAAACTGCTGCATTACAGTACTGACGGTAATTGAAATTAATAAACAATAAAATGAACAGAAATGACACTTTTGTTCAAAGAGAATAATTAAATTAAAGATTGGCCGATGAGTGGAGCAGATGAGTTAGAGGGGAGACATGGGGCTCAAGGAGTCTTGTGATCGGCACCAAACCCTTGTGGGGGCGGTTGTGGGAGTGGTTTTGCAGAGTTTACAGAGATTTTATGGGAAGTAAGAAGAAGAGATACTTGGTCTTCCGATTCAGACACCTGTCTGGAGTGGGTCTTCCGATTCAGACTCCTGCCTGGAGAGGATACTGGTCCTGACTTTTGTTATGAGTGGGGTGCAACTTGGGACACTTCTCCTTAGCGTGACTAAGCATTAGCACTGTTCTTGACTGGGGAGCCTGTGGTGAGGACTTCACTGCACCACAGTTTAGACCTCACCGTCTCAGACAACTCGCTGTGCCGAGGGCCACCTTTTTCATTACAGGTGTGCCAGTCTGACATTTGATCATCTTGTGTGCACTGCCGTATAAACGAGTCTAATTGGTCCAAGGTATGACCAGCGAATGGGAGTGTTACAAGCTGGATTCTGCCGAATTTCAGGGCTCTGTTAGGGGATAATTGCGATCTGTCTAACAGATTGCCAGCCGCGACTTTGCATGATTTGTGCCCATGATAGGCACCGCACATACTGCTCCGCAGACACTTGAACCATGACTGTTACCTGAGATAGCACGACATATCGAGAAAAGGGTACTATATTGCTGCTCTGGCTTGTTAGGGCAAACAAGATCACAATCTCGCCACTTGTTCTCAGCTGTACCAACGTCTGTGTAGAATAAATCCATCAAGGTCTTTTCAGTGTTAGATAATTTCAGATTGTTTTATCCATATTTTGTGCCAGAGTAAATAGTTCAATGAGACAAACCCTAGTATTTGCCAACCAGCCGCCACACAGGGTTGTTACCTGTTGATTGCATATGCCATCAGATCATGTTTTACTTGTCACCACGCTTAACATGTATTTCTGTCCAATTTTTAATCAATAAAATTGTGCCATTCCTTTTATGAAAGATTTGTCCCATGTTGATTTATTAATCACCCATCAACAATTGACAAAAGTAATGAAAGGGCCACCATTTCATTAATATTATTTCAGCATTAACGTTCATTTAGATTCTGGTAACTGTGATAACATCTAATAACGGCTATCAGCAACAAACACAGTTAAAGGGAAATCAATTTAACAGACACATGGGGCAGGAAGTCAAGTGGAAGGTTTGCTAGTTACAGTCACTGCTGTCAGGTCGGTAACTCAGAGTCGCCTGTCGCCTACCAAAACATACCGCAAGTGCAGTGTAGTCTCGTATTTCTAATGTTCAAAGTACCATCATAAAGCAAAATGACTTCAGTGCAATTATTGTCTTTGATATAAGTGTCATTTCTGTTCGTCTCAATGTGTTTTTCTTTCAGTTAACATCTGCAGAGCGCTGTAACAGTTCCTTATATGTATGGTCCAAGTTTCATCGCACAATGTGGTTTGGCAATGACACATCATGCGCTAGTTAAGTTTTGTACGCCAGTGTACTTGCCACAGACGAAAAACATACAGTAGGACCAAAAGCTACGAGTTTGAGGTGAGGCACAGATCTGGTGTGGCAACTCCACTGCTTAATATGTACACCATCGACTTACAATGTATACTCCCAGAAAATGTTAATGTCCTGCAGAAGATACAAGTATATTTTGAAGATTGCAAGGTAAAACACATTAAGGCAATGTTCACATTCGAACAGGATCTCACAAGAAACGGATGGAATTATCCACTAAATGAGCTGCAGTATTGTTTTCGAGTTGGATAGTGACACTACCAACGTTAGTTGCACTAGGCTCGTACCACTTCCCTGTTAAGATAGTTGTGAAACATCTAGCACTCATCATTGGCCATAAGCTAACCCATAAGGGGTATACAAAATATGTTATTCAGAAACGCGAGATGGCTGTCTACATGATCACGGCTATGACGGAATTTGGGTGAAGTACGAACGGCGGCCGGCAGTTGATCGGTTCTAGGCGCTTCAGTCCGGAACCACGCGGCTGCTACGCTAGCAGGTTGAATCCTGCCTCGGGCATGGATGTGTGTGATGTCCTTACGTTAGTTAGGTTTAAGTAGTTGTAAGTTCTAGGGGACTGATGACCTCAGATGTTAAGTCCCATAGTGCTCAGAGCCATTTGAACCCTTTTTTGACAGATAATTTAAATGTCCTCGAATCTGTGTTCGATCCCCTCACACAGCTTAAATTTTGAATAAAATGGTAATCAAGGTAGCGCGAAGACATCTTGTACGAGGAGTCTGCTCTTTTTTTGTCAAAGTCTTTGTCAGAAAGGGCTGAGGATCGGGAACTTTCAGGAGCTCTTTTGCCATGGGACTGGGAAACTGTCCCTAAGAGGCAGAAGAATCGGCATTGATCAATGGCAGAAGGATGCAGAAGGAAACTGAAACCACTGCATTAAAGATACATAATATGCATCCACAGTATGGATGGTCTATAATTACGAAGTGTGATGATGATCTCTCCATTGGTAAAAGATTCCGGTTAGTGCCCCATTGAATCTGCAGGATAGGAATGTCGACTGGAAGGTGACCATTATAAAAAAGATTGAGTAACCACCGACAGGGTATTATTCTATGAGTGAGAATATGGAACATTTGAAAGCGGGGGGAAACTCTGAAAAGGGGAATGCAAAGGCTTAGGCTAGATATAGAGTGTGTCAGTGAATGAAATGGAAAGCAAAGAAGGATTTCTAGTCAGATGGCTATAGGATCAACAGAAGAAAATGGTATAGCAGGAATATCATTCGTCATGAATAGGAAGGTAGTGTAAAGAATGACTTGCTGTGAACAGTTAAGTGGTAGAATAAATTATTCTCTTGAGAACGCGTAGCAAATCATTGCCAACGACATTATATCAGGTGTACATGTTAACGCTACGAGTAGGAGATTAGAAGGCTGTGGAGAAAGACTGTGATCAGGCCGTTGGCCTGACAGCGCATAGAGTGCAGACTTTCTTCGTCACAGTACTATAGCCCGTGTTACGTACGATGGCTCTTCCGCGTATAGAGGCTGAGCGATAGGCACGCGTAGAGGGGATGAGTCTCCGCATGCATGGCGGCAGAAAGCGGGCAAACAAAGTCCACGTTGCCGACCTGCATTGCTGCGATCATCGGGCAGATTCATTTGCTTATGGTACATTGTATTATATGTTCAGCTGTATGAAGGGAAGAGTTTTAAAAGCGATTTCGATCAATCGTCCACATGAGAGAAATCTTACTTCACGTCTTGACGTTGTGCCCTCTTCTTCTCAGCGTTAGTCGGCGTGACGTCGGAACGCAATAACATTTGATGCAACTTTAAGAAGACGTCAAGACAATTTTCAGAAAATGACTGGTTGCGATAATTGTCATTCATCGCGATTTGGACTGTGTAACGTCCTTTCAGATCTTCGGTCTTGGCTAACACTCAGTGGTAAAGCAATGAGATTGTTATTTCTTATGTATCGGTATAGACGTTACAAACAAAACATTGATGATCTGAATTCGCGACTTGTGCGAGATATTTACTTCACCAAATGTCGTAATTAAATTGTTTACAATCGATGGTATATCAGTTGCTATTTAAATTAATGATAAGTTCAAATTGGTTCAGGCTACACCAAATTCCCTATAGACTGGTTGTAATCTCAAATCTACAATCAGTCGTAACAGTGTTATTAATTCCTAACGTCAAGGAGTTTCTATATAAACGCCGAGCGCTTCAGTCAAATAATATCGCAGCACATTATCTCTATAAATAATATTGTAAAACTTGAATGGTAAGTGCGTGAATTGACACAATATGCTGGTTTATTACACAATATTAGTCACTTCCTAACAGAGCCGTGAGGAAGAAACTTTCCCAGGTGTTGGGGGAATTATAAAGTATATACTTCGTAACTATCGCCAAGTTCCATAGTCCATTAGTTATTAGGAATGAAATTGTCTATCTGTGGTCACTTCATAAATAGTGTTAACTTCAGGTTATCTAATTAAAAGTCACTTCTGTCTAATATATGCAAGTCCTCTATCTGAATTCTAAATAACGTAAGATTTGAAGTCAAAGTATCGTTTCACTGCGTCATAGTAGATCGCAATAATCAATTCTAAAAAAAAAAAAACAATCTAATTGCGCCTGCATATACGAGCATTCAAAAGTATGACCTGCTTTGGCTAACTCGCGTAACGTAGTGACAATGGATTGAACTATCCCTAGCCATTACTCACGAATCTCAAAGAGTACTCACACGGAGTATTGTTTGGGAACGTTGGTTTTACTTTGCGAATTTTTTTTTAATTTTTTTAATTTTTTTTTATTTGGCCTTTGACTGTGTACTCAATTTAGCCATCGGCAACACATAGTGACAATGTACACATAATTGAATAAACAAATACAGAAATGCATATTTACAAGAATAAAAAGCTTAACTGTTACAGTTTTGTACATAATGTTTTAAAAATTGAATTGAATTGGAAAATAATTAAAAGTGTCTTGGCTTACAATTCAAACCACTTCTGAAATATCTTCATCAGCAAGACATATTTATAATTTATGTACACCATTAAAACCTACAGATTGTAACCAGTACTCTTGATGAAGTTAACTATCACTTTATATAGACGAACGTCTTTAGTACACAAAAGAGAAGAAGCTGATTGAGGAAGATGGTAGCCCATACTCAGCAATGTCTTCAGAAAGACCAACCGTTCATGGTCAAATTTGAGGCACATAAATAAGATGTGGTTGACATCCGCTTCCGACTCAGGATCACACTCACATGCTGGTGAACTGTAAACGTTGATCCGATGTAGATGTTGTGGGAAAGAGGCATGATTGAAGCGGAGTCTTATGATGGTAGAAATCGTGGATCGGTCCAGATGTGTCCTCATGAACCACGGCTGTGAAGGAATCCGAGGTTGTAGCACTGCGTAATAACCGCCTTTTATCTGTTGAGAAACGTTCCACATTTCCTGTCATTGTTGTCTTGCGTGATCCTTGACGTCACGTAAGTAGTCTGTATAAGGAAGGTGAAGATCCAGGACGGTGCCTAAGGTTGCCGCTTGTTTGGCTAATGCATTAACTTCATCATTATAGAGGATACCAGAGTGGGAAGGTACCCACAACAAATGGATCGTCCGGCCCGTGCGTGTGCTGCGAATATATTCAAATATCACATCCAAGATATAACTGTTCGTTTTTTTGTTCCATCGACTGTACTGAATGTTTTTAAGAACGCTTTGCGAGTCAGATACTATCAATATCTTGGGGAAGGAAGTGCTAGAGACAAACTTAAGTGCTTCCAAAACTGCCACTGTCTCCGCCGTAAAAATAGAAGTGCTCGTAGGCAGTTTGAAGGTTTTGCGGATCTGGATCTGAGGGCAGAAAAAAGCGCATCCTGGACACTCTTCTTGCGGATTTTTGGAGCCATCGGTATATACACAGAGAAAACCCGGCCATTGTGATTGAACGAGACGATTGAAGCCAACGTTGACATTAGTACTGTCCAGCCAGGTCGTACTTAAATAATGGACTGGGATCTGGGAGCAGAGCATTTGAAAATCATATTCAAAAACAGGTAGATGCGCTGAAAGCCGTATAGAACGTATGACAGGTGACCAAGTGTCAAAGCTGGCACAAACGGCTAGCACTTTATTCCTTCTGTGGGATGCAATCCACAGTCGATAAATGCAGTCTCTACTTTGATAGACGGAACTGTCCATAATGGCCATGCCTTGAATGTAGAATTTGTCCGATAACATTTGGCGCCTAATGCTCAAGGGCATCTCCCCTGCTTCTATTAAAAGAGCGTTGGTGGGCGTCGATCGCATGGCTCCAAGACAGGTACGAATGGCTCTATATTGAAGAGTATCTAATTTGGAGAGATGAATCTTTGACGCAGTGTCGTAGAATTGACAGCCATAGTCTAATAGAGATCAAATTATCCCTCGGTACATGGTGAGTAAAATACTCTGGTGCGCTCCCCACCAGGCACGAGTGAGTGATCTGATTACATTTAAACCTTCTTCACACTTGGTAACTGTGGATCGGATGTGAGGCGCCCAGCTTAACCGAGAGTCAAAAATCATCCCCAGAAATCGAGCGTGAGATTTTATTTGGAAGGTGTACTTGCCACAGGTGATGTGATCTTCAGTGCGAGTTGTCGTCGACTTGGAGAAGGGAACGACTGCTGATTTCTCAGCCGAGATCTCCAGCCCATTGTTAGAGAGCCACTCATCGATGTGTGCTATGGTTGTGGTTAATGCCGTTTTAGCCTGAAGATGTGAAGCAGCAGTAGAATAAACACATATATCATCAGCATACTGTAGGATTTTGTGGGGGGAGTAATTATGCGTTCTAGGTCGTGCGTATATAGAGTATACAGGAGAGGACTTAAAACTGCACCTTGCTGCCAGCCCTGGTAGACATAAAAAGGTCCGACCATGGTACCTTTGAAACGGACGTAGATCGTTCTTTGAGTAATCAGGGTTGCGAATATTAATTATAATGATTTTGCAATTTCCTATGATTTTAAATTTTGAGTGTGATTTTACTGGAATCCTATCATTCTTTCGTACGTTAATAAATTACTAAGTATTAGATTCCTGATTCAATTACTGGTTAATTGCCAAATAATAGTGTTAACTGGAAATTTGTTTGCTTGTTCATTTTTCATGGAACTTGGAACTTGTTTTGGGGAAATCTTTGGGAATTTTGGAGCTAATTTTTGATTTTCATTTCTCGTCCGAGGAAGTGGCATTACAACTGTATTATAAGTGAAAATGTGATACACAAAAAAATTAACTTTAAAGTCAAATCGAAATCATTATATATGCTTGACAACTCTTTCTACTCCACAATTTTTTTGAAATGCATATAAAGTGTGTATGTAGGTCTGTCTCACTGTAGTTAAATGTAAATGATTGTGCTCAAAACAGAATTACTTGTCGCAAAGACTAGTGCAATAGAACTTCGTAAAAATTATGTGCTATCAAATTTTTCGCTGTCTACAGGCAGGAGTGTAAACTGACTTCACAACGAGAGACCACATTTATGATCCAATGAACAAGCAAACAACTAACCATCTTCTGTGAATAACTCGAGGGAATGCTGACCGATAGCGTCGAGAATCTCCAATACCTCGGCAGGCAAGCCTCTGTCATTTTAAGGCATTCATGCCTTGAAAATGGTAGGTATTACTTGTCAAATATATAAATTTTTGACTTACTTAATGAAGGTAATGAGTTCTAGGTCTATCTCAACGTTATTTTGATATCGTTGAAACTTTGTGTTTTTTAAATTGTTATATGTTGTACAGTTTCGGAAGTCATCGTTCAAGTAGAACTAACGAATATTCCGTTTATATATCTCTTTTAAAGATGTCATTCTGTGATTTTTCTTTACAGAGACAATCAAGAAAATCACGTCGTCCTAAAATCCTTTCTTTTTCATAATTTATCATGAAAGGAAATTCACTGAAAATTTTTTAACCTTCAGTGAAAATCTATGCCTTCATTTTCAACAGTAAAGGCATGGGCAGCCGGATTCAGATCAGGGTGCACTTCTGTCAAAGGTGCTCTTAAAAAGGACGTTAGAAAAGCGCAACTAGAGATGAACACATCGAAGAAATACATGTGATAGTGGACAACACATGACTAAATGTGTATGAAATAACTGACACCACAGACAACATAAAAGGGCAGTACACTAAATATTACATGAAATGTTAGGCATGAACATATTTTGCGCATGATAGGTATCGTATTTTGAATGTTGACGAAAAGGCGAAAACGAAAATTTGGACCTTTCACGATAGATCTAATAGATTTAGTAGTTCAGTTTGTTACTGTAGACGAGGCTCGGTTCCACCATTTCTCGTGAGAAGTGGCGCAGCTCGTCGCGGTAACAGACGGTCCTGCGACGAGTAAGGTCAATTAGATTTCATCTGCTTAAAGGTTATGGCTATTATATCTGGTATATACTTGCTTACCATTTACCTTCGAGAGGATATAATAAATGTCTTTTGTATCAGATAGATGTGAAACACACACGAGAATAATGCTGCACTTTCATAATAACAATTTCCACCATCTCAAGATGCTCCTTAAGGAAGAAGACTATCGAGAAGTAAGTGCATCCTCGACCTAAGAATACAGTCCGTTACCACCACGGCAAGATCTACTCATAGTGCCCTCGTACACCGGCGCAGCCTGTTGTAAATGCGTCCGAAGTCATTTGTAATTTGTTATGTTCTGTCAGACCATGCGTTTATTTTCTTTTTTATAAATATTTTCTGCACTGACTGCACGATTTACTCCTTATTTTACGACACAGGCTATAGTGCAGTTTTGTGAATTAGTCTGCCAAAAAAGTAAGCAGAAAAATATTTTGTTTGATTATTTTTCAAAAGGCGGTAGCATAAAGATATTATTTTCACTCTGTGGCAGCACAATCACTTCCAGCGGGAAAATACGCAAAGAATAATCAGAACCAATAATAGAGCTAACATATTCTGTGTTATAGCGACTTACTAATTGTTTTTTTGTCTGCGAAAACAAACGTTTCACTCCGAACGGTGTAATAATGGTAGCTGCAACTCTATTCACAAAGCACAGTTTTCTTTAATGTGGTCGTTGGTAGGTGAAGAGGTTGCAGGAAAGGTCGAACAATAGCTTCAGGCTACGTAGTACATGGGCCCTACTGTCTTGTAACTTTCTTTTACTGCCAGAACAGAACAGCGTAGTTTCGTGTTGGCATTTCCTTATTTTGAATTGTATTGATTTTTTTCTTTTGTTTATTGGTGAAAATGCCGGTTGTTGTTTCGTGATTCGTTTATAATTTATTAATATTCTGGGGACTTTTGCATAGCTATTTTCAAAAGAGAGGTATTGTCTTAGCACCTCTTGCCTTCGACTACTTTCCTAACATTATAAAGGACACCATGGAAACCGCTTTATATAAGGCTGGAGAACTGTTTTTCTTATCTTTGCCAGTCACTTTCATTACCAGTAGCACAAACATAAAAATATTGAGTAAATTAGCTATGGTAACAAACTTTATTAGTTTTATTTTCACCTTTTGATTGGCAAGATTTGGCTTTCGGACGTAGACAGACGTGAAGAACACTATAGAGCAGCCCAGATTGCGAACGCGGCAGCGAGTCGGAGTTTTGTGCGGCAGCCAGCATGTGACGAGGGAACAGTGCCCCTCCCCCTGCCGAGCGGCGATAAATTTCCCAGCTGCACCTGTTGCGTTCTCCGCGAGGCGTCAGGGCTCGTGACGGGCACCAGAGCGTGTAGCGTGCCCTGTCACTGGCCTTTTGCTGTGCGGGGTGGCCGCTCGCCAATGCACGCGCCGTACGCAGGCAAGAAGCACTTGGTGTCCACAACTTTAAACCACTACCAAGGAAAGGATACCGATCTGGAGAAGCGACAAATCTGAAAAGCAGTGAACAGTTTCTAATACTGAGGCACACAAGTTACAGTTTTTCCGGCACTGAAGTACAAGCATAACGTGCATCTCCATGTTTTCGCCTGCACCTGAAGATGTCTGTGGAGTTACAACTCTTCGGACTACATGCATGATACAACGTGGGCCAAATCGGATGGGGTGCGTGAAGTGGCCACATCGAGACAGATTGCAAAGTCTTCGAAGCGAGTAACTGTTGTCGAGATCTGGAGGATCTTACGTCGCTTTTAGGCAAAGGACTGAACACGCATCGAACAGATGAAATAAGATGTGTAACTTGCCGAGTTGTTACGAAGTCTCGCCCGTAGAGGAGTAATTATCTGTGGCCGAGAGGGCTGCACTACGTAAGCTTTGCCATGATGCTTAGGCGGTTGTTCTTTCACGTGATACAGGTAATGCCACTGTTTTAAAGTCTCGTGACGACTATCATGACAACATGTGTGGTTTATTGAATGATAGCACATGCCGAAAGATCAGTAACACCCCACCAATTAGGTGGTCAGTAAACACTCCACTAGGCATGGGGTTACGAAGACTTCTTCGCTTGTGAACGCCTCCCCCTTTCCGCCAGAAATTTTGCAGAAACCAAATGGTGCGGTTCCTCCGAGGTTTTATGGACTTCCAGACATTAATAAGAAGGGTGTTACTGTGGATCCAACAATGAGTAACACTGGCTGTCCAGACTATGACTGTGCGAAACACTTTGCGTCATTAGTAAGGTGTCTTGCGGAAAACGTGCTCGTCACATATGCAGCTTGGCGGACTTCGTTGTAAATGTACAGTTCTGATCTATTAGTCACTTTCGAAGTGGTGTCGTTATTCACAAGGATACCCTTTCAGAATCCTTACCTCTTTTTGGCAGAAGTTTTCATAAAGATGATTCAGCTTTTTTCAAATATGTTATGACCATGATACGCTTTTTTATTTAACTACGAAATTTTTGAACAAAGTGACGGTGTCGCAATAGGTAGAAGCTCGTCACACTTGGTGACAAGTTTGCTTATGGAGGACTTTGAGGAAAAGGCGCAGGAATCTGCTAGCTTGATACCCACACTATTTTGTAGATACGGATTTCCAGCAACGACAAATCCAGTTTACAATGGAAATCGAAATGGAGGGTTACGTTTCATATTTGAATGTTTTGTCCCGACGAAAAGATGCTGTCGCTTTGGGACGTGAAGTATATCGGAAACCGGCTCATATGGATTTATATTTACGTGCAAATAGCTGCCACGATGAGTGTTCTCATAATCTTGACACACAGTGCACACGGCATTGTTGGCGAGATCAATCCGCAGGACGAGCTTTTACACCTAAAGAGAGATTTTGAAGCCGATAGATAGTAGATAAGTAAGACGCAACGAATGAAGCCAAAGGAATGCAGAAGAAAACGCAGAAAGATTTAAATCCATGGCTTTTCTGCCATATACGGGAAGCTTAGAGTCAAAAATAGGCCGGATCCTCAGCAAATGCAAAGTAAAAGCGATTTTTCGCTCCCCATTGAAGGCAGCAGCACTCTTCGATTCCGTTAAGGATTATTTGGCGCTCTGAAAGACTGAGATTTACAAGACCCTCTTTGAGAGTACTCTTCATGCACCGAACGCACGATTCACACAATAAATGAAAGATATACGGAACACTGCAGGTACACTTAGCCCAATTCATCCTCTGTGGCAGAGTATTTATTGTGGTTGCTAGATGTTGCGCGAAAAAGTCGAAATTTTATCATCTGCCTCATCTTTTGGAACTCGACGGTGAAAGCAGCAACTGAAATTCATTTGGTGGTGAATTAATAAATACAGATAGCAGCTTTACTTTGGATATGCCATGGAATCCGGCGCTGTCTGTAACAAACTTACAAATACGTCGCCACACTGTAGCTCACAGTGATACATCGACATGTCGATGTGGATCGGCCTCGCAGCCACAGATGAAATTCATGGATGTGTGTGTGTGTGTGTGTGTGTGTGTGTGTGTGTTGAAACGACAGAGACGCTACGTTTCCGCCATAGCCCTCAGTGGTTCACAAACCCACAACAGGCTACAGCAGTCCACTCACCCCACCGCCGCCCCACACCGAACCCGGGGTTACTGTGCGGTTCGGCTCCCAGTAGACCTCCTCGGGAGCGTCTCGTCGGCACACCGGACCTCGACACTAATCCGCCGGGCGGTTTCGTGCCGGGGACCGGCACACCTTCCCGCTCGGGAATGGATTTGTACACTTCTTTGCTACCGATGAACGTTTCTGGCCCCAGGGCACTCGTATCTGTGGACGCATGCACAGTGGCGCGGTCCGCGAGTTTAAAAGGACGGAGCGAATGCTGGAGCGCCAAACTTTCGGTCCACCCTGAAGATAGCTGAACGATATATTGCTCAAACGTTACGAGAAGTAGCGGAATTGAAGAGTCTGCACGCTCGAAATTTATACTATCTGAAACTGTGTCGAGGATCACAGTCAAAATAAAAGACGTGGGAAATATGTCTAAAGCGCTTTGTCACAAGGGGGTACAAAATATGAGATTTTAGTGGCTCTAGGAAGAATTGTGAGATGTCGGCAGTCCAACAGCCATTGATAATGGAGATACTGATTTAAAACGCGCAATCGAGCTTGTAATATATATATTTAGGCTTATAAAAGCTTACAATACAAGCAAACCAACAAGCTTATACTGCCTTTTAAATTGCGTTCCACTTTGTTTTTACACATCCATATATCCTCCCTTTATCAATTTCTGGGTTGAGAGCACCATGTTTTTATGTTAATGTCCCACTGGCAGCTACACATAGCTTCGTCACAGAAAATATATGTTCACTGAGTAACCCCACAATGAAACTGAGGCCAAGTGAGAATTTTCTACAGCCTAAAGTACGCGATTTGTCAAAAAATAGAGAGCGAAAGAGATTTTTCTCGAATAGGATAACGTAACGGTGAATTTGTCACTCGATTGGACACGAATCCTCACAACGCCAAATAAAATTGTTACTTTAATTTAGTTAATTATGCAGGTTACGTGCCACAGCAATTGAAGACTAAAAATGTACTCTGTGCCCGCCTGAGCAAGCCTATTTACCCAGTCGGCTGACTCCGTTGTTAAAGAGAATTTACTTGTTGTTAAAGAATGACTTTAAACGATGCCCTGGATTTCGCTTTGAACGAGCAGCCACTGTAGACAGCCTAGGGCATCCGACCCGGTTCGAGACTAGTAGATGCAACTAATCAAGTTCTGTTTGGAATAAGAGCTCTCGCTCATTCGACATCCAACAGTTGCGTGAAACACGCTTCGCAGTTGCGTCCATAATATTAGAGCTCTCTTACCGCACCGTAGCGCCCATCTTATTTCCTATTAATATCTGTGAATACTACATATGTATTTCTTTTGATATTGGCTTCCACTCTGACGTTTGAAGCGTTTCTTGAGATTTTTTTCTAGTCCAATGGGTTGCAAAATTTCTCCCTGGTGTTTAAAATGTGGAACTCTGTTTATCCGTCCATATTTAATGGTGAGGTTCTGTATGTTTAAGAGTGTACACATAAATTCCGTTTTCTCATAAGAAATTTGCAAACCAGCCTTCTCGGTGCATTCCTTGTGTATTTCTATTTGATGTATTGCATTTTGTTCACTGTCTGTCAAAATTGCAACGTCATCGGCAAAAGATAGGCAGGTGACCAGTTTTCCTTCCAAACTTCATTGGTGGCCTATGGAAACCAATGAAGAAATTGTATTTATGAATTAAATAATTTCTACGGGCAACAGGTTTTATGATGCCCTTCAAAAACATTCAAAATAACTTCTTTCTGAAGTAAAAAAACTGACAGTGAACTTTAATTCTGTGGTTAGGCTGCATTAATATCCTAATGGATCATTCCTTTTATATCATTTATTCAATAGTTGTTAATAAACATTTCATATTCATTTGTGTGCTTTTGTATACATACTCACTGATTGTTCATTAGGCTGGGTGTACGTTTAAATGCTTTAATTAGGGCCCAATGTATCAGTGAACAACCAAACTCCTATGTATGCAGAAGAGCCATAAAGAGATTCTCAAAGCTACGTATTCGCCCTCTGACTGTTAGGTAGGAACAAATTGATTTCAGTTAATGATCTGACAATATTTCTCTCTTTCTTTAAACTCCCCATTCACACTGCCATTGGGGCTCATCTGGGATAAATTAGATGTAAATTGTTACATTGCAATTGGGACTCACGTGGGATAGGACTATAAACGCAATTCGTTAAAAAAAATGCGATCGTGCGGAAAAAAATGTTTAGGCCATTGTACTGCCAGTCTGGAAGCTGTCAGCTTTTGGTATGGCTCTGAGCACTATAGGACTTAACATCTGAGGTCCTCAGTACCCTAGAACGTACAACTACTTAAACCTAACTAACCTAAGGACATCACTCACATCCATGCCCGAGGCAGGATTCGAACCTGCGACCGTAGCGGTCGCGCGGTTCCAGACTGTAGCGCCTAGAACTGCTAGGCCACCCCGGCCGGTTGGTAATACATTAGCAGCAACTGTAGTAGCAGTGATATTATATGTGATACACATTTAATATAGCACTGAGGAGCAATATACATAGTACTGCAGTGTATGTGTCGATTCCGTACAACCACCTATTTTTGGTTCCGTGTTTGTGCCACACGCTTCATGCCACAGTATTCACAGGGCTGCTGTTTTTGTGTCGCCACATCCTGCCAATGCTACAGTTCTTTGCTGGGCCGAGCAAACAGGTGCCACTGACTGTACACAACATATTTTTCGCAGGGTCACTGGGTCTACACTGCTGTCTGCCAATGCCATTGTGCTTTCACTGGGCCGTTGCCTCCATTCCACCATTTGATCACACCCCAGCTTTCGCAGGGCTGTCGTATCTCGTATCCACGCCGATGTCTGTACAAGCCAAACTGCTTCTGCACCATCATGCCTGTCGATGCCTTTGCCTTAACGCGCTGCAGCCTTCGTATGCATCTGCACTGACACCTGTCTCCCCACACCACAGTCGTCACACGGCTGCTGGATCTACACTGCTACCTGCTCTCACCGCAGCCATTTCACTGCTGCTTCATCAGTATCTCAATCCCACTGCCTCCCTGCCATGTCACCGTCACGCCACTGCCTATGTGCCACCTCCTTGGCATTGGGTCTCTGTGAAGTGACTACTGGGCTGTATCATCTCTGTGTAATCACCTCTGAGCCACATCACCTCCGTGCTGCTTCCTTTCCATATTGCAGAATCTCATCATCACAAACAGCAACCTTGGCGTCGTCATCTGCAACTTAATGCACTGTAGCAGTGAATGAGAGAATTTTAAGAGAAGTACAGAAGAAGTTGCATTTTCTTGTTCGTGTTTCGAGGTAGATGCCATGGCCCATGAGTTTAAAGAATCGCCAAGTTGTTGTGGCGCAGAAGGTGCTGGCAGTGTAAGGAATCCGAGTACCCACTGAGGAGAAGTGGAAACAGAAGGTCGATGGATGGCAGGGAATCATTTTTCACTACTTTTGAATGCTGTGAATGATTATTATAAGAAAACATAAACGAAATTTGAAGACAGAAATTGAAGAATAGTGATTATGAAGTCTGAATTAATTGGGGAGTTAAAATCAGCGTTTAGGACTGCTACTGAGAAACTAAAATTAGAGCTTGGGGTAAAATGAGGGAAGTAGATGACAAATTTTATCAGTTGAAAACCAGATACGCTGAGAAGAATGTAAGTCTGAAGTTAATGTTTCGTTGGTGGAGGAAGTTAAGCAGAGGGTTGATGGGGTAGAGAAAGGATTAATTGACAATGTGAAAGCTGGGCAAAGTGTCTTGTGCTACAGTTACAGGCACAGGAACAAACGTATAAAATATATGAAAGACAAGCCTATGCAAGTCCACCAAGGTGGAAGTTGTGAATGTCACAAAGGAATAAATAGCAATAAGGAAGAATTCTAAGGGGAATTAAATATTTTCAGAGAAATTTTAATGATGTACCTGCAAGGCATAGCAATTTCATGTTAAGACATTCAGTGGGGCAGGATTTCATCACAAATCTTTTATTGGAGAGAACAGAAGTAGAGGATCACTAGGCATTTTGGCCAGGGATTTGCTGATGTCAGCCTCAGCTTTTCTCGAACTAATGAAATCATCATCAACATTCCCAGAACTGTTGATGCTAACAGACAGTTGTACTTGTTGTATTTCACGGACTGCAGCGTATTATAGCTCAGAAATGGGGATCACTACACTTTTTGATAACTAATTTTACCGACTTTTCAAGGTCACCCAACTATCCTCCCCTCCCCCCCACGCCCCCCATCAGGAATCTCAAATACATGCGTGTATATAATCGCAAATAGGAAATTTCTTAGAATTTTGGGCAGGTTGGCGAATAAGACAAGCAAATGTACTTGTATAAATACTTCACTAATTTGTGCATATACATTTACGCATAGAAAACAGTCCCTTGATTACGTTTATTTTTAATAATATGCTGCTCTGGAATTTCTGTATAGAACGTAACTTTTACAAAATAATCTCAATTACATATAGCTATTACTTGGTTTTAAGCTTCTCAAATGGCCCTCTGTTGCTAGGTGCACGATATCCAGCCTGTCGCACTTAGATAAAATGTAATCACTCTTTTTAAGCCAGTCCACATGGGAATGGAGGTTTATAAACACATTTTTCGTTTATCCTTTGATGGAGTAAACATTCCTGATTCCATTGATATCAGTCAGCACTCCAACGTGCGACCATTGGTAGATACTGTAAATGCATATACAGGGTGGTAAGAAACAATCTGAAATGGTGTTGTAGGGTAGGTTGTGCCGGTAATGTTCTCCATTCATAACCAGATTTCCCCACACGCTGTATTTACAGGAAAATGTAAACCTTGCCTGCACATCTGCAGTACCTACTTCTTTTCCCAAAAGTAGTTTATAATCTTTCTTCATGGCGATTGTTATCTACAGCTAAGGAGACTTTTCGTTCGACCTCTTCCACTACCAGTTTCCTTTTGCATGTATACAACACATTAACTGCACTTAAATGTATTTCTTTAATGGGGAATGTTTCAAATCTGCTCGATACATTTACTCTGGTTTGTCAGGGTACCAGTCTTAATTCGAAAAAATTATATTTGATTGTATCGTGGAGAACACTGCCCTTGACTGAGAAAAATATGTTTTTCTTGCTTTAATATAACACTTTAACATAACGTTTATAATATCGTTGATGGAGTTAGTACTAAGAATCTCCATAAAGTTAATATGCATTATAATGTAGTTTATAAACGTTTCTCAGTCTTTAAAAAAGACTTGCACATCATCCAGTTTTCGGGTATTGTTATCGCCACTGTAGACAAACTGAAGGGCACTGTTAAACACCACACAGCAACTATTCTGTAAGTTATTCGTTAACGGATAGTACATGGAAGTAATTGGTTCAGAGTGCAGTGGAGTATGTCGGTTGGTGTTTAATACATTTAAGGACGTACCTCAGCTTGGAAATTTCGAAAAACCATTTTTTTATTTGGCTAAAAATTTTCTTGGGGATATCTGATTTATAGTAGTGCTCACCCCAAGTTCGCCAGAAATTTCGCTACCGACTTACAATGTGATTTGTGAAAAAGTGTCCCCGAAAACCATTCACAGTGGGAAAGAAATAGCTGACTTCGTGGGCAATGTAACAGCATGTAACTTCAAAAACGGCCTAACAGGAATTATAAAAATTATAAAAGCGTTCGAACTTGAGATCGGATTAGCGTGTTAGAGGCTTTGCGGAAAAGCGAACGGTAAGTGTATCGAGCGAGCAGCGCAGCGGATTACAGAAGCTACCGAAAAGACCCGCAGGGACACCATACAAACAAGCGGGGGGAAGAGGACCATCTTTAGGGTTTGGTAGGATTTCTGTGTGGTACAGGGGTCAATGGCTAGAGGTATATTTTAACTTAACTACAAAACGTGTAATCAAAAACTTTAAACGTGTTTTCTCGACACTGTATGTTTCAAATCATAACCTGAGAAGGAGACACACGATTTTGATTGGAACTTGATACCAGCATTCTAAAATGAATTCTCAATCAGTACACGTAGCCGTTTTGCGCTGTCTTCAGAAGTATCGATTTTGTGGGCGAATAAAACGACATTTGTTTCAACATGTCATTTTGTTAGAACTTAATAAATTTCAGTTATTCTATGTATGTTGACAGGAAATTTCATTGTTTTGGGTCGAGAAGTGCTAACAGAGCACAGAGACGAAGAATGAAAAAAATATTTATTTCGTAGCAGAACGTTTACATTTTCTCGTTATTTACATCTTATTATACTTCATTCCGGTAAGTTTTACTTTACAGGGAAACTTTTATACACCGATAACTTTTTTTCATAGCAAAGCTTTTATATTATTTCCATATTTGCATCTAATTATGCTTCTTTCCAATACGTTTCAGATGAAAACTTTTACATTATTTTGTTATTTAAATGTAATTATACATAAATGATTCAGACCAAAATATCTCTAGCTAAGTAAGTAATTATTGTAGGAATTATTCTAAGATCACTGATTATACCTAAAGCAATCAAGTGCAACATTATTAGTTAAGAAACGAAGATAAAATTTTGTTGCAAAATATGCGTGATACTTTATTCAAGCTAAAAGATATTTATTTACAAGATAAAAACTGGTGAACCAGCAACTGAGGAATGGTTTCTGCCAACGTTAATAAAAATGAAATTGAATTTTCAAAACGAAGCTTCCCACACGTCTGAAAAGGAAAAATTAGAATTTTCTAAAGCGTGAAAAGCCAACAAAATGAGTTTTATTTCACAAATATTTGTTAACTGTGGATCCGTTTTCAGCTCATTAGGCCATCATCGGCTCAGCAGTTACGTGATTATATCCTAATTACCCGACAGCCATTTTGTAATAAACAAATATTGTTCCAAACATCGCATTTTGTTTGCTTTTCACTTTTAAACAAGAATCCTTTCTTCGAAGAAATGACGGAAAAATACATTAGCATGAGTACAGTGTGATGCCGGTTTTGAATTCTGGCAGTGCAACATGAACTTTCAAAGCGAAAACTGTTCATAAACTGCCATTTTCTCACCGATCAGGGAAAATCCTATTCCAGAAGCAAGCTGTTGTTAGTTTCCGTGTTGGTCAGATTAATATTGATAAGTCTTTAACATTATATTACGCGTAATATTCATGTAGCTGAATAGGAATTTGCAATCGACAACAGTAACCATAACATCAGGTCCCAAAGAGTTTTCTATAGTTATAGCAAATTTTTATCTGATTTACACCGAGGAAACAGTGAGTACCCTTGGTAACAGTTGCTTCAACATTTGATGAGCACCTACACGCTAGACGCAAATTAATTGAGGAAAATAAATTGATATTCTGGTTCCTTGCGGAAAAGATTTATAATCTTCAGCAACGAACGATAAATTCGCACTGTATTAAATTCAGCTGAATAAAATATTCATCTTAATCTGGCATTAAGATCACAGACTTTACATGTTCGTAAAATATCAGATGTCCGTTGCTTGTCTAAAATTCGAGGGGCTGTAACCAACTGCAGCTCATAAATTTAGGAAGTTGAATTGGATGTTGACAACATCTGTTATAAGTTTAGTTCTTTTAAAAAATAATTGCTTTTTCATTAACGAATGTGCACTTGGTGACATGTGTTATGATGTCATACTTGAATCATTTGTTATGTGGCATGAGTAGTTATTTCAATTACTTTGCTCGTGCTGAAAGGCCTGTCGACGCTGTATAAAAGTTTCAACAGCCAGCAACAGCCGCATTTGGGCGTTAAGAGCAAATAAAGGACAAAAATTATAGACTATTAGAACTGTGAACTAGCAAGACATGAGCTTCCTTCAGATGAGGACGGAAACTACACATCATAACTATTATCCAATGACATTGTGTTTTTATGTACCAATGTAGGAAAGAATCAAGAAAGTTTACCGCTTAGAAAAGAAGTGATCAGAAAACTACCGTGAACATTAATCGTGATGACCGAATGAAGACTATTTGACAATATTAAGATGATATATTATTTATATTAATTGGGTACAGGGCTCTCCAGATAAACAACGGAGATAGCAAGAGGTATTCGAAAAGTCGTGGGTTCCGATCGTGACTCAGACAACGAAAATTCAGATTTTCTGCAAGTTTGGAAATTACCTTACTCCGATAGCATAATGATTCCATGCTTTGGCTGTGGCTGTTTTATTTCCTAGTTCTACATTTCAAGTGCAGACACGTACATTCGTAGTGACACGATGAGAGACCATTTCATGTTAGCACACTGGACTCGCATTCGGGAGGACGACAGTTCAATCCCGTCTCCGGCCATCCTGATTTAGGTTTTCCGTGATTTCCCTAAATCGTTTCAGGCAAATGCCGGGATGGTTCCTTTGAAAGGGCACGGTCGATTTCCTTCCACATCCTTCCGTAACCCGAGCTTGCGCTCCGTCTCTAATGACCTTGTTGTCGACGGGACGTTAAACACTAATCACCACCACCACCATTTCATGTTTACAAAACTCTCTGCAGGGGCACTGCGCCGTAATAGATTTGAACTAGTCAAGGGTTGAGTATGAAACGCGCAAGTAAACATTGCGCCTGCACACTGTAAAATTATGGGAAGCGAACACTGATGCCCACAGCCAATAATTTAACAACTAAATACAAGTTTACGCGGCCACTCACTCCTGCACAGCGGTATTCCGTTATTTAGAGACAGATAAAGAAAATCGCAAGCCGTGGTGGCGTGTGATGCTGGGTGCAGCGGGCTGCCGCTGCATCGACTCGTATGATGGGTCGCCAATAACGCACGCGAATGCGCAGCGCGCGTCGTAAATTTTTATTACAGCGGCAGCAGAGGTACAGTGCAGAACACCGTAAGTTCGCCGCGGGATGAAGCTTGTTTACATACACTGATTTATGATACGAGCTGAGGGCCGAGCCGGCCAGAGTGTAAATCTACGCAAGTTGTTGCAGCGCTGGCTGGTTCTCATCCTGTCCGAAACCTTCAGAGTTCCGCCGTGGTTCTGTATCAGGCAATGAATTATTTATATGTCGCTCACTGCATTTGTTGCTTGAGAATATGAACAGTTCAAGGAGCAATCATCTTACAAATAATGAAATCATTCAGTATGTTTATTGGGCAGTGCTTCTTTTCTACTCGAATAATTCAGATTAATTAAAAATTGCCACATCAAAATTTAGATATAAAAACTATTCTAGTTGCGATCGTTGAGCTTAATGACCTCCATGGCGCAATACAAGAGGATTAAGGTAAATGCCGGCATGGAAATTCATCCTCTTTCTTTTATCATCGAGAGCACAGTCAGAAAATTACATTCTGTGCACATCCTCTATACTGAACAAATATGATCCAGATAGAGCCCATGGAAAATCGACGACATTGTGTGCGACAGAATACGATCTTCCCAATTAAGGAAGAAAGCTTCAAGTGCAGTGTCTCCTGTAGGGTTCACTTAGCGTTCTTATCTGCGTATTGTATGTGCACTCGATTGACATGGGATAGGGCGAAGTCCCGGTGATGTAAGATGGCTGTGTTCTTACATGAAGGTTAATGATGTTTGTACTTAGCTTTTGAAGTGTCGTCTTCATTAAGTTGTGTTGTTTGCTCCAGGTTCATTCATTCTGTGAAAGAATCCTTAGGGAAGTTGTGTCTGTTGTTCTTTAGTAAAGTAAAACTGTTTTTGTACTGGTAAATATTAGAATTTATAGGCTGGTAGCTTTTCTACAATCCATTTTTTAGTTTGCAACACATTTGTTAACATTGCGAAATCTGGTTACACGTACACGTACGTCTGATCTCAAGAACATTCACTTAAAAAGTGTCTCACTTCAGAAATGCCTGGGGCCACTGGAAAAACGTCTAAAGACAACTGATTGTTAAATAAATGTCGTGTGATGATGACCTCCGGTCGGTTAGACGGTTCGCCGGGTGTAAGTCTTTCTATTTGACGCCACTTCGGCGACTTGCGCGTCGATGGGAATGAAATGATGATGATGAGGACAACACAACACCCAGTCGCTGAGCGGAGAAAATCTCCGACCCAGCTGGGAATCGAACCCGGGCCTTTATGATTGACATTCTGTCGCGCTGACCTCTCAGCGACCAGGGGCGGACACTGATTGTTTAAAATATCAGTTTCGGGTACAAGTGTTAAGTAGAGTTTTAAATGGGTGTGAAATTTAGTGTCAATATTGATTGATTTCTACATAAATCGGTGCCTAAATATGCAGATCTGTTATTACAAATTCTTTTGTAAGTAGTACATGCAATTTAATTAGCATACTGTAATTTGGGCGATGTTGTCAACACTTACTTTTGTTATATGTTTCTCCAAACCGTGGTGTTTTCCGTGCTATCTGATTAATCTGACAGTAAAAAGATATGCTTTGAATTTTGAATGTGGCAAAGGTGTCAATCAGTTGAGTTTTGAATAAGTTATATACGACATAATAAAAATCATACTTGTGTCGAATAATTGTCAGTATAGTAAGTTTGAAGGAAAGTAAGAGTTGTACCAGTTTCCATCGCCTGAGCTTTCTAGTAGGATATAAACTTCAGCAAAGGTAATTAGTTTTTGATTTACGAATTTCTCATATGTTGTATCACTTGAAACGAAATGTTGCTTCCATAGCATTTTAGCGAATGCTATTGTATGACTGTGTGTTTCACCATTTTATACACTTAGCTGAAATAGGTGGACTTCCAATCCATAATCACTGGAGCCACTACATAAGGAAAATGGTAAAACAAAGTCAGGTCTACATAGAATTCCTCAGTTAAATAAGGGTTGTTTTATTTTGCCAAAAGCTTACTGATAAGCACAGTCCCATTTCCAGATGATATTCCTCTTAAAAAGATTACTTAAAAATGTAACATTCAGTCATTGCCTGCACGTATATTTTCAGTAAAGCCGAAACATCCGAAAGAAGTCAGTCTGCTCAGCTGGGTGGTTACGTGTTCGCCTCCCATGCAGCGGTCCCGGGTTCGATTCCTGGCCTGTTCTGGGATTTTCTCCGCTCAAGGACTGAGTGTTGCGTCATCATCATTTCATCCTCATCATCAGCGCGCAAGTCGCCCACTGTGGCGTCGACTGAAATAAGACTTGCACTCGGCGGCCGAACTTCCCCGAATGGGGCCTCCCGGTCAACAAAGCCATACGCTCATTTCATTTCATCCCAAGGAAGATCTTTAACTGGTTCCTCTTTCTGGGTGTGAAAAACTCTTAAATAGCCTTATACTTACCAGGGCCTGCTAGGAGATATTCCTCTGATATACAACGTCCTATAAATTTCAACTGTGTCACCCCAAACTTACATTTTTCTAGTTTCAAACTCATCTACTCTTGCCTGAGTCTATCAAATGTCTCCTTTATGGGCCAGTAATGGTTTTCTCAGTTCTCACTGCACGCGAGAATATCATCTACGTATATGGTTAGCTCAGGCCTCAGCTCTTGTCCAAGTACACAGTCCACATCTCAAATGGACTTTGCTAGTGAGACAGTCTATCCAAGTGGGACAACCTGATATTGATGGCGTTTTGTATTGTGCAAGAAAGCTGTGTACCTTCCTCACTTCGAATATAATGCTTTCTGATGAAACCCTGCAGTCAAATCTAGGATAATCATTAATTTTAAATGCTGAAATTTATGAAGTAACGCTTCAATGTTTTCCAGTTCATAATTTTTCCGTTGGATGCCTTTATTCAAAACACTAGAGGCTAGCGCTAGCCTTGCTCCATCATCTCGCTTAGCAACTAAAACTAATGGATTGTTTTATTCACTATTACTCCTTTCAACAGTACAAAAGCTCTCAAGGTTCTGTAACTCTCTCAACAGCTGGCCTTTGTGCTACAGGTTTTATATACGGCTCCTTGTAAAATGATTTACATAGCTTTTACATTAACACACACACAAAATTCCTTATAGTGCCAGGGATATCACTAAATACATCTCCACAATTCTATATTAATGACCTCAAGGTTTTCCTTTTACTTCATCTGAACCGTATGCTAGGTACATATTTTCTTCAGTTAATTTCATGAAACTCTTTGTGGCCTCTTCATACTGCTTACTTCATTATTTGTCATCCTTATTCAAGTATCCTTCTAAATATACTCTATTTTTTGTAAGAGCTTTACTTGTGTTATGTTAACACTTTGGCCTACAACGTAACGGGATTTATCTTTCCAATTTACTGTTGTATTAGCTTCGTTTAAACCATCACCGCTGATGATGGTGTGTTCACTAAGTTCTGGTGTCACAAGGAAACCAACTTTAAGTACTGCCCCACTGATATCAAATGTTACTAATGATTGATATTTGATTAGTTTGCTGTGTCTCCTAGTGGCTCCCCTGACTTTCACTTTCGTCACTGGCATTTCGAGTATTAAGGTTCTTTCTTCAGTTCTTTACGAAGTGCCCTTATGTACCAGAGATTTGGCTCTCTCTGTGTATCAGACATCATCCTTCCCATGTTCCAATTCTTACATTGACCAAAGGGTTTCCTGTAGACTTACAGGGTTTGTCATCTACAGGTTCCTGAAGCATATCTCTTTCTTTGCTACCAAAATCATTTCCTTGATTTCTGCTGACAACAGTTACTTTCTAAATTAATTTAATGTATTCCTCAGGGATGCGATCATCCTCTACTCCAATACCACCTGCGCTTGTGTCTCTACAGTGTTCAAATTTTCGTTACAGAGGTGATTCATGTGAAATTTTTGGTTACAGAGTCATCAGGTCCTTAAACCAAGCCTCACTGTTTCCTTTCGAGTAGCCTACCGTTTAAGGTATAAGTTGGGGTTAACTCACCAAACGCTTGGCTTAGATGGACTCATATTCTAGTTGGACTCTACAATACTCCATCTCGCCATTCTGTTCTGTACGGCATGTTGCATTTAGAAATTCACTTTTAATCCGAGCCTGTTCTGCCTCAGACCAAAATATGCTTGTCCCTCAAGAAACATTATCATAAATTTAATTTATAAATCGTCACTCATTCCTGGGAGGTAGTTATCTTTGCAGCGTTGTATAGGATCTACAGGGTGGAATTTTCTGTCCCCACCTCTTGTCGCCAGGGAAACTTTTCACAGCATATTAGACCAATTACTGCAGCGATATTAGTAAACGTTTTTGAAGAGGCACCTTATTATACTAATCGTAGTTGTTTTTGGATAGTAATAACATTTGTATGTAAAGTAGGTACAATAGCTTAGCGGTCTTCGTATACTTTAGATCCCTAGGTTTCAGTTGTTGTTAGCTTCAATTTCTTTCTTAATTTCTAAAATTTCCTTTATGAGGTCCTTTTCTACATCATTCACTTCAGTTCTGTTTGTTCCAATCTGGATTCTATTTCAGTTGCCCTTGTCTATGTTTTCCGGTCGTTCATATAAGTTATAAGTTTTCTACCTGGTCAATTTGTTGTTGCTGTGGTCTTCACTCCGAAGACTGATGTGATGCAACTCTCCATGCTACTCTATGCTCTACAAGACTCTTCATCTCCGAATAACTACTGTAACTCATGTCCTACTTACTTTATTCACTTCTTGGGGGTCCTCTAAGATTTTTATCCTCCCCCCCCCCCACTAACGTCCAATAGTAAATCTGTGATCCCTTGATGTCTCAAAATGTGTCCTATCAACTGATCCCTTCTTCTAGTTTCTGCCATAAATTTTTCTTCTTTCTAGATTGGGCCACAGATGTCTTTCCTCCTCAGTTCTACTGAATAACTCTTCCTTAGTTATGTGATCTACCCATCTAATCTTCAACATTCTTTTGTAGCATCACATTTCGAAAGCTTCTATTCTTTTGTGGTCTGAAGTTTTTATCGTCCATGTTTCACTTGCATACATGACTACACTCCATACAAATACTTTCAGAAAAGATTTCCTAACACTTAAGTACATATTCGATGTTAATAATTCTTTCCTTCAAAAACTCTTTTCTTGCCATTGCCAGTCTAAGTCTTATTTCGTGCTTTGGCCATCATCATTTATCTTCGTGGCCAAATAGCAAATCTTATTTGCTACTGTTAAGTGTCTCGTTTCCTAATCTAAATCTCTCAGCATCATTGGATTTAATTCGTCTCATTCCATTAATCTCGTTTTCTTTTTGCTGATGTTCATCTTATAACAATCTTTCAAGACGCTGTTCATTCCCTCCAACTACTCTTCCAAGGCCATTGCTGTCTCTGACAAAATTACAATGTCATCAGCAAATTTCTAATTTCTTTTTCCTTCCACCTGAACTTTAGTTCCTACTCCAAATCTTTTTATTTATATATTTTTTTACTTCTTGCTCAATGTGCACACTGAATAATATTGCGGATAATCTCCAACCCTGTCTGACTCCCTACTCAATGACAACTTTCTTTTCATGCTCCTCGACTCTTATAAATGCCGTCTGGTTTTTGTACAGGTTGTAAACAGCCTTTAACTCCCTGTATTTTACCCCTGCTACCTTCGTAATTTCGAAGAAAATATTCCAATCAACACTCAACAACTTTCTGTAAGACAAATAACGCTATAAACGTAGGTTAGCCTTTCCTTAACCTACACTATGTGATCAAAAGTATCTGGACACCACCAAAAACATCCGTTTTTCACATCAGGTGCATTGTACTGCCACATACTGCCAGGTACTCCATATCAGCGACCTCAGTAGTCATTAGACATCGTGAGAGAACAGAATGTGAGGCTCCGCAGAACTCACGGACTTCGAACGTGGTCAGGTGATTTGGTGTCACTTGTGTCATACGTCTGTACGCGAGATTTCCACACTCCTAAACATCCTTATGTCCACTGTTTACGGTGTGATAGTGAAGTGGAAACGTGAAGGGACACGTACAGCACGAAACCGCACAGGCCGACCTCGTCTGTTGACTGGCAGAGACCTCCGACAGTTGAAGAGGGTCGTAATGTGTAATGGGCAGACTTCTATTCAGACCATAACACAGGAATTCCAAACTGCATCAGAAGCCACTGCAAGGACTGTGACAGTTAGGCGGGAAGTGAGAAAACTTAGATTTCATGGTCGAGCGGCTGCTCATAAGCCACACATCACGCCAGTAATTGCCAAACGACGCCCCGCTTTGGGTAAGGAGCGTAAACAATGGACGATTGAACAGTGGAAAAACGTTGTGTGGTATGACGAATCACGGTACACAATGTGACGATCCTATGGTAGGGTGTGGGTATGGCGAATGTCCGGTGAACGTCATCTGCCAGAGTGTGTAGTGCCAGCAGTAAAATTCGGAGGCGGTGGTGTTATGGTGTGGTCGTGTATTTCATGGAGGGGGCTTGCACCCCTTTTTTTGCGTGGCACTATTACAGCACAGACCGACACTAATGTTTTAAGCACCTTCTTGCTTCCCACTGTTGAAGAGTAATTCGGGGATGGCGATTGCATCTTTTAACACGATCGAGCACCTGTTCATAATGCACAGCCTGTGGCCGAGTGGTTACACGACAATAACAAGCCTGTAATGGACTGACCTGCACAGAGCCCTGACCTGACTCCTATTGAACATCTTTGACATGATTTGGAACGCCGACTTAGTACCAGGCCTCACCGAACGACATCGATACCTCTCCTCAGTGCAGCACTCTGTGCAGATCGGGCTGCCATTCCCCAAGAAACCTTCCAGCACCTGATTAAACGTATGCCTACTAGAATGGATGCTGTCATCAAGGCTAAGGCTGGGCCACCACCATACTGCATTCCAGCATTACCGATGGAGGGCGCCATGAACTTGTAAGTCATTCTCAGCCAGGTGTCCGGATACTTTTCGTCATCTAGTGTATCTTGTAAGGTAAGTAGTAGCGTCAGTATTGCTATGTGTGTCCCCACATATCTCCAGAATCTAAACGATTTTCCCTCAAGTCGGCTTCTACTAGTGATTCCATTCTTCTGTAATGAATTTATGTTAGTACTTTGCAGCAGATAATTATTAAACATATAGTTCGATAACATTCACACGTGCCAGCACAAGATTTCTTTAGAACTGGAGTCACTATATATTTTTTTGCAGTCTGAGGGTATATCGCCTGTTTCATGGAAGAGTTTTGTCATAACTGGCTCCCCCAAATCTATCAACAGGTCCGACTGAACGTCTTCTACACCTGGTGCCTTCTTTACACTTTGGTTTTTCAATGCTCTGTCAAATATCTCATGTCTCTCATCTCTTCATATGTCCTTGAAACGTGGTGGTGAAGGGAAGGCAGGATTCGGTTACGATTGTGGGCGGGGCCGTAATCGGTTACTATTGGTTGCCTTTTACAGTTACACACAATTTATTTTAAACCAGTAATTTCAGAGTCTACAATAAATAAAACATCACACGTCATTAATGATGGAAAAACAATTGTGTAAATAACAGTGTTTTAGTAAGTTACAATTTAGCAAATCATCATTAATTACAGATACAGCAGATGTTTTAAAAGGAAGCCACAGTGATCTGGGCAGAAGGCCTTACACGCCAGGAATGGCAATAAATTAAGAATAGTTTAAAACTCGCTGCAACTCACATATTAAAGGTATTGAAATATTAAAGGCATGTCGCCACAAACACAGCAGAAGGCATCAGATGGCAGGAATGGCAGTAAATAAGGTTTTAAGGCTTACTGCTAAAATACAAATAAGAAATTAGAATTTTCTGGCAAATGACTACAATCACGGCTGAAGGCCTTACATAAAGAATTTAGAAACCAGCAAATACACTAGCAAAGGTTATTTAAAAAAAAGCAAGCAACTGCTCACCCAACGGGTGAAACGAGAAGATGGTGCCAGCCGCTGTGAACGAGCGGTTCTAGGAGCTTCAGTCTCAAACTGTGCTGCTGCTACTGTCGTAGGTTCGAATCCTGCCTCGGGCATGGATGTGTATGATATCCTTAGGTTAGTTAGGTTTAATTCGTTCTATGTCTAGGGGACTAATGACCTCAGATGTTAAGTCACATAGTGCTTAGAACCATTTGAAAGATTTTTAAGATGATGGTAAACTTTGTAACACAACCCTTAACATCCACTGAAGACTTCAATACTAGATTTATTCCACGAGGCAACCAGAACTATTAATTAGACCTACATAACCTTAAATGTCGGGATTACAAAGTATTGTAATAAATAATACAATAATGAGACACAAGGACCGGTACATAAGTTCCTTAAAGGGTTCTGAGGCAGATTATACCCGCAGAAGGCGTGGACTGAAGGAGCGTTACACTGAACTACTGGCCATCAGACTTCCATTTAGAACACACATGTCTTACAAGAACCAAGGGGCCACAGACGGTGCCCCAGGAATCGACCTCTGAGGAGGTCGGGCAACAAACGCTTTCGCGAGCGATGAGACAGGCAGCCAAGAGTTGCATTCAATTCACAGGATGGTAACTCAGACTAGTGGAGTCTAACGAATGACTAATGATAATCTTGTTGAAGCTACCTGATGTCCGATAAAACAAATACAACAATGGAACAATACGCCAAAGCCGCGCCGGCGGTCTGCACTACGTCCCGAGAATACAGTGTTTAGAGCGCCCGGAACGAGAAAGGAAGGAAACGTACACTGCCATTACACAGAATAACCCCCAGGGCAGATAACTGGGGCGCTAGCGGCCATCAGGCAAGAAAAAATACCGCTGATTGAACTTAAATTGTAACTAGCTGAATGTGGTAAATAGTAATAAGAAGTCGCGGAAAGCTAATCAGATCCGCCATCCCCAAACACTCCACTCTCTGATCTTTTCCTCGGCGACACTACGAGCAGCAACACGAACCAAAGTCACTGGAGAATCGTGAGATATCATAATAGTGGAGGTTTCACTATTTGGATTGAAATGCACTCATCTTAAAGCTTGCTGTATCCGGTTTACGACGAGGTCGTGCACCCTCGTGACCACAGCCCTTCCATCCGGCAGTCCATGTGTGGCGCCCGCGGTCCCGGCGTGTTCTGGCACTAAATCTACATCTACATTTATACTCCGCAAGCCACCCAACGGTGTGTGGCGGAGGACACTTTACTTGCCACTGTCATTACCTCCCTTTCCTGTTCCAGTCGCGTGTGGTTCGCGGGAAGAACGACTGCCGGATAGCCTCCGTGCGCGCTCGAATCTCTCTAATCTTACATTCGTGATCTCCTCGGGAAGTATAAGTAGGTGGAAGCAATATACTGGATACCACATCCAGAAACGCACCCTCTCGAAACCTGGACAGCAAGCTACACCGCTTTTCAGAACGCCTCTCTTGCAGAGTCTGCCACTTGAGTTTGCTAAACATCTCCGTAACGCTATCACGCTTACCAAATAACCCTGTGACGAAACGCGCCGCACCTCTCTGAATCTTCTCTATCTCCTCTGTCAACCCGACCTGGTACGGATCTCACACTGATGAGTGTTTTGTAAGCCACCTCCTTTGTTGATGGACTACATTTTCTAAGGACTCTCCCAATGAATCTCAACCTGGCACCCGCCTTACCAACAATTAATTTTATATGATCATTCCACTTCAAATCGTTCCGTACGCATACTCCCAGATATTTTACAGAAGTAACTGCTACCAGTGTTTATTCCGCTATCATGTAATCATACAATAAAGGATCCTTCTTTCTATGTATTCGCAATACATTCATTTGTCTATGTTAAGGGTCAGTTGCCACTCCATGCATAAAGTGCCTATCCGCTGCAAATCTTCCTGCATTTCGCTGCAATTTTCTAATGCTACAACTTCTCTGTATATTACAGCATCATCCGCGAAAAGCCGCGTGGAACTTCCTACACTATCTACTAGGTCGTTTATATATATTATGAAAAGCAATGATCCCATAACACTCCCCTCTGGCCAGAGGTTACTTTAACGTCTGTAGACGTCTCTCCATTGAGAACAACATGCTGTGTTCTGTTTACTAAAAACTCTTCATCTGCTCGACGACCCTTCTTGAAAACTGGAACTATCTATGCTCTTTTCCAATCATTTGGAACCTTCCGTTCCTCTAGAGACTTGCGGTACACGGCTGTTAGAATGGGGGCAAGTTCTTTCGCGTACTCTGTGTAAAATCGAATTGGTATCCCGTCAGGTCCAGTGGACTTTCCTCTGTTGAGTGATTTCAGTTGCTTTTCTATTCCTTGGACACTTATTTCGATGTCAGCCAATTTTTCGTTCGTGCGGGGATTTAGAGAAGGAACTGCAGTGCGGTCTTCCTCTGTGAAACAGCTTTGGAAGAAGGTGTTTAGTATTTCAACTTTACGCGTGTCATCCTCTGTTTCAACGCAATTATCATCCCAGAGTGTCTGGATTTGCTGTTTCGATCCACTTACTGATTTAACGTAAGACTAGAACTTCCTAGGATTTTCTGTCAAGTCGGTACATAGAATTTTACTTTCGAATTCACTGAACGCTTCACGCATAGCCCTCCTTACGCTAACTTTGACATCGTTTAGCTTCTGTTTGTCTGAGAGGTTTTGGCTGCGTTTAAATTTGCAGTGAAGCTCTCTTTGCTTACACAGTAGTTTCCTAACTTAGTTGTTGAACCACGGTGGGTTTTTCCCGTCCCTCACAGTTTTACTCGGCACGTACCTGTCTAAAACGCATTTTACGATTGCCTTGAACTTTTTCCATAAACACTCAACATTGTCAGTGTAGGAACAGAAATTTTCGTTTTGATCTGTTAGGCAGACTGAAATCTGCCTCCTATTACTCTTGCTAAATAGATAAACCTTCCTCCCTTTTTTATATTCCTATTTACTTCCATATTCAGGGATGCTGCAACGGCCTTATGATCACTGATTCACTGTTCTGCGCTTACAGAGTCGAAAAGTTCAGGTCTGTTTGTTATCAGTAGGTCCAAGATGTTATCTCCACGAGTCGTTTCTCTGTTTAATTGCTCGAGGTAATTTTCGGATAGTGCGCTCAGTATAGTGTCACGCGATGCTCTGTCCCTGCCACCCGTCCTAAACATCTGAGCGTCCCAGACTATATCTGGTAAATTGAAATCTGCACCTAAGGCTATAACATGCTGATGAAATTTATGTGAAATGTGTTCCAGATTTTCTCTCAGTTGTTCTGCCACGGTAAAAGGAGCCAATTATTAACCGAGCTCGGTTGTTGAGTATAACCTCCACCCATAGTAATTCACAGGAATTATCCACTTCTATTTCACTACAGGATAAACTACTACTAACAGCGACAAACACGCCACCTCCGGTTGCATGCAATCTATCCTTTCTAAACACCGTCGGTGCCTTTGTAAAAATTTCGGCAGAATTTCTCTCTGGCTTCAGCCAGCTTTCCGTACCTATAACGATTTCAGCTTCGGTGCTTTCTATCAGCTCTTGAAGTTCCGGCACTTTACCAACACAGCTTCGAGCTGGGCATGGGCCATTCAGGGAAATGCAAATATTTTTCAATAATGGTTTTATAGAGTGGGTATCACCACATAGAGGCTGCATGGCAAATCGACATAAAACAGCGTTTCAGTATCCTAGGGACATTACCAATGCAGAAGAATGCCATTCGGATTAAAAAATTCACCAAAAACATTTTTAGAAATCGTTGGACAGAGTACTCAGAGGTTTATAACCACGGCAATGCTTACAATATCTCGATGACGTAATCGTCTATGGGACTGATATGGAACAGAGTATGCAGTGATTAAGGGAAGTATTCCTAAGGTTAAAAGCAGCGAAGTTAATACCGTGTAGAGAAAAGTGCAGTTTTTTGATGGAAGAGGTAGCATCTTTAGGTCATATCATAAGTAAACATGGGAGTAATACCTACCCAAGATTAATTAGAGCTGAACGTGAATTTCCTGTACCTGAATCTGTAAAGAAGTTGAAATCGTTCTTAGGAGTTGCGAACTATTACCACTGATTCGTAAAAGAATTTGCGGATATTTCCAGATCATTGACACAGTTGTTAAAGAAGGGTACTAAATTCATGTGGTCACAAGAGTGCCAGCATGCTTTTGAAGAGCTAAAAGAAACTTTGTCTTGGAGTCCAATATTGGTATTTCCAGCTAGTAATAGAGAATTCCTTTTGTCATGTGATATATGTGTGTTGTCACAAGAGGTAGAAGGCGCAAAAAACCAACTAGCTGAAGCATCAAGACAACTAAATACTGCATAAAGAAATTGTTCCACAACAGAGAAAGAGATGTTAGCCTTATTTATGGACTCACATATTTCAAATAATATCGGTATGATAGAAAGTTTAGATTAATAACAGATAATGCACCATTAAAATGGTTGCTGGGGTTGAAAGATTCTTTTAGATCCTTCTAATAGGTTGATTTGACGGACAGCAAGCCTAAATGAATTCGATTTCAGAGTCGCGAATAAACTTGAGAAGAAGCATGGAAATGCGGATTGCGCAAGTAGAAATGTAGCAATAATACATACTGGTGTAATGAACATAAAGAATGACAAACTGCACGGGAGCAGATGCCAAATGCAGTTAGTGGTACCAGCGAAGTTAAGGAATAGAGCACTAAAAGACGCTTGTGATCACATATAAACGGGTCATGGAAGTTGCATATCTACGAAAAGAAGAGCAGCAGAAAAGTATTAGTGGAGGAATAGGCAGACGGACGTAAGCCAGTATGTGCAGAACTGCTTACAGTGTGCACACAGAGCGGATTTGTGTCGGCACCGTTCGAATTTCTGGGGATTGATGTTTTAGGTCCATTCAATAAAACAACTGTAAGGAATAAGTACATATTCACCATCACAGATCATTTTTCAAGATATGGAGAAACTGTCGCAATGCCATATCAACACTCAACAACAATGACATAAGCACTTGTGAATAATTGGATACTGAAGCTTGGAGTGCCTAAAACAATAGTAACAGACCAGGGAACGAACTTGATGTGAGAACTATTCAAGGAATTGTGTAAGTTACTGAATGTGAAGAAGTTAACGACGAATCCTCTCCAATCACAAGCCAATGGAAGAACTGAAAGAATGTAAATTGATAATGTGCTTAGATACTACACTGACTTACATAACACCAACTGGGATGTCTATTTAAAGTATGTCATCTCCGCTACAGCTTGAAACTTCATGCGAATACAGGATCATTGCCATATGAAGTAGTATATGGTCGTGAAATGCATCATCGTTCGACATATTGAAAACGAAGAAAGGGAAGACTGAAAAGTATGTTGAGGAATTTGCCAGAGTGATTAGGGAAATTTGGAATGGAGGACAGAGGGCAAATACATGAGCACTGGAGAAACAGGAAGAAGCAGTGGGCCATATGGCAAGAATCCCACAGCATAAGGTTGGTCAGTGGGTGATGCTATCAACTTCGGGTACGCCAAAGGGAAAGGCAAAGAAGTTTTTTTACAAAGTATCAGGGGCCATGCTAAGCGGTAGAAACTACGACGCCTGTAAATGTCAAGATTAAGTCACCGACGACAACGACAATTGTGCATGTAGGACGGTTGAAACCTTTCCAAGGAAGCCCGGACGTTATTTCAGGGACAGGAGATGAGGACCAGAAAGGGTGTGTGGGGAGAAAGGTAATAAAAGGTAAAGAGGTTGTGAATGAAACGGTAACGAGGAACCGGTGTGGATTAAGGCTTAGGAGATAGTCATTTATTTAGGTTAGCCATAGATTTATATAGGTTCGCTATTTAGTGTAATTAGTATAAACAACTGCAGGGCAGCAATGCATTTAAGGAAGAGGAAAGTGATAGGTATTCATGTCCGTATGTGAGATGCAGAGAAGGGTAGATGATGCGGTTCGTAGCTGGACTACTGATCCTCGTCGGAGTTGAAGCGTTACGTAACCAGTACCTGTAAGGGGAATGCGCGTGCTGCTCGCCAAGCAGGAAGACGTAGTGATCACCAGTTATCACTGGGAAATACAGGTGGTATTCAACACAATGGAGATGCGTGACGAGGTGAGAAAATCGGAAGAAGCATTCGACACATTCCTTCAGAGAATGGAAAGGCATGGGATACTCGTAGGAAGAGTCGGGGTATGTGAGAGAGTATTTGGGGCATATGAGAAATTAAGGAGTGAGATGGCCCAGGTACTGGGGGTTATTCCTTATAAGTGAAGGAAGAGTGGTTGCATCGACGTTGGAGGTCGGCTTGTGAAACCAATGTTTGGCACAGCTGATGAATAAGACAGTTACGCAGTGGGCAAAAGTGAACAAAGCCGTTAGTGACTGGCACGCTACACAGATTGCAAGTTTAGTGAAGGATATATTGAATAACATACGACCACTTCGACAACTGACTGGAGAAGTAATGTGGTATGTCAGAGCTACAGAAGAGCCAGTTAATCAGAATATCAGGGAACTACAAATCGAAGTAGAAGTCCTAGACAGGGAACTAGTAATGACAAAATGGTTGGGGTCTTTTAAGGTAGTGTTGGGAAGCACGGGGCAAACTAACAGAACAACAGGAGGCTATGTAGCAAACTGTAAGAGGTCAGCTAGGGGTAAACTTGCTGTCGCCGTAACATTATTTAGAGAGTCTAAGGAAAATACAGAGGGATCTACCGCCGGAGTTAGGGCTGGTTTTAGAACCGAGCACAAAAACTTACCTCTTTATTTCAAGGTAGTCGTAGTACCGGTGAGAACTTACGGGACGAAAGTGAAAATTTCCGTTTCTATACCAGTAGCAGGGAAACAAGCTCGTTAAGAGTGCTACATAATTCATGCGTATCCTATCAAGTGGGGGATATTGAAGAAATTTGTAAGAGTAAAAACGCAGCTACTATTATTAATTGCAAAATACAAGGGAAAATACGTAGAAATGGAGGAAGAAAAGTTACAAAAATGTTACTGAGGGGCCGGCCGCGGTGGTCGTGCGGTTCTAGGCGCTCCAGTCCGGAGCCGCGCTGCTGCTACGGTCGCAGGTTCGAATCCTGCCTCGGGCATGGGTGTGTGTGTTGTCCTTAGGTTAGTTAGGTTTACGTAGTTCTTAGTTCTAGGGGACTGATGACCACAGCAGTTGAGTCCCATAGTGCTCAGAGCAATTTGAACCATTTTTTGTTACTGAGGGGAAATTACAGTCTTTCCGAATATGGTAATGAGTGAGCGGCAGGATCCCTGTGCAGTGAAATTGCTAACAGGACAAAAGGAAGTAAGAGAAGCAGTAAAAAAGTGATCGAGCCGGAAGCAGTGGCTTGTTGTTTGGAGCAGGGAAGCTTACATGAGCAAAGAGGCTAGAATTAAACAGGAGTGGTTTATTACTAAACGAAACAGCTTGCGATATATGGGGCTTACTATCCATCTGCCCACTACTGTTTCAGGGTAACTCATATGCCACACACTGAATACTCTGGAGCCTCGTTTGTATTGGCCAAGGGAGTTACTGGAAGTGCTAACTACCGCAGATCTAATCAGCTTAAATAGAAGTCTAGGGCTGGAATTAATGACGCTTATAAACACACTTCTGAACCAGCAGGAGGGACGAGTCTCCCAGTACACCTTTGTTCAGCATGGAAATTTATATAGGGAAAATATGTACCAGAAAGAGACAACATTGACTATCGTCGTACCAACCACCACAGCGACACATGTTCTCCTGAGCGTCGTCCTTTTTTTGGTATGTGGAAGACGAAATACAAGACTGAGTTAACACCCATCCATCGTTCAGATTTCAGTGGACTGGATAAATGGTTCAAATGGCTCTGAGCACTATGGGACTTAACATCTGAGGTCATCAGACCCCTAGAACTTAGAACTACTTAAACCTAACCAACCTAAGGACATCACACACTTCCATGCCCGAGGCAGGACTCGAACCTGCGACCGGGACTGGATACCCCAAGCGTAATAGCAGCAGAAGGAAGATGAACGCACAAGGGGTTAGTATTAAGGATAATTGATTCATTTTAGCTATTAAGTTTGGAACAGAGAGTTAGAAGCTATTCTTCAAGGAGCCTAGTAATGCAATAGGTTTCATGCCGTTTAAGGAGCAGGGCAAGTGGCCCTGTAGAAATGTGTAGGATTAAGTGATAAGAATAAGGAAACCAATTGTTAGAATAATTCTTAAGAGGTGAAACAGGGCTAGACGGGCCACTCAGCTGTAACTCTTGTGTAAAGGATACTCTAGTTTGGTACACCCAAGAGACCAGGTCTTGATAAAAAGGAGGGCAATGCAGCGTATCGACCATATTCGGTCAAAAAGTACGCCAGAACAGAAGTGAGTTGCAACAGATCCAGCCATAGCCAGGCAAGAGTCTTATACATTGTGAAGCAAAACATGGCTGATAGGTGTTGTGAAGCATAGTCAGCTAGGAGCAGTATAGCAACAGCTGACACTGCAATGCGCTGGTGGAAGGATGTGAACTTTTTCTCATTTGCCTAAATGAACATTGTCTGGAGTGTGTAAGTAGTCAGCCGTTTGTGTACTAATATATTCCTGTCTCAGTATCACAGCCTAGACTGTAAGCCTGTGACACCCTGAATGACATCTCAGAATGCAGTACGGGGCCTGCTGTTTCTCCATGGGGTGGGGCAGCCTGCCTTGAGTGACGAGAGCAGCCGCCGCCGGGGCAGAGAGCCACCTGCTCACTGGAGGAAATGTGACAGTATACATGTGATGTGTTACGACAGCGAAGTTAACCTGTGACCACTGGAGGTACTCTAGTTTACTTATTTGCGTTTATTATTAGATATCAGTTTAATTTTTTGTCAGAAAAAGTCCAAAACCATTTCTGAAATAGTGTCTTGTCTCTCCACTAGGCAGTGCCACAAGTTCCTCCAAAAATGGCAACACAACACACACGCAAATGTCATACTAGCTAATGTAAATCCACCCGATGGTGGAGGTTTAAACCTTTGAAACGCGTCGTGGAAATAAATAAAACGGTGACTGGTAACAGTAAACTTGTTGTTTCATTTAATGTCAATAACAGTCACTGTAAAGCCTAACCTAAAATGTTCGCATTTAAAGTTTTCTTAATAATGTAAATATGTCAAGTGAACTTACTGATACCACTTTTACGAGACTAGTTGTTTGGTTACAAGGTTGGGTATAAAATGTAGAGATCGTTATCACATGGAGAGTGTTACACTCATCAACATTAGATTATCAGACGCATAGTTTGTAACTCAGAAGGATATACAGGGAAACTGGTCTGCCCCGGTGGAACGAATTATGTACGGTGTGCACCTCAAACAATTTTGTGAAAACTGTACCCAAGGGAGCTGCTCACTCACTTCGTAACGTCAGTCGTTGAGCTCTTAGCTACCTGATATGTTACGGTTTCGGCTTTTTTACCAGCGTTCAACACAATACATCGAGGTAACAAAAGTAGAGAGATACCTACCAATATCTTGTCGGACCTCCATCTACCCGGTGTAGTGCAGCAACTCGAAGTGGCATGGACTCAACAAAGTCTTTAGAAATCATTTGCAGAAATAATGAGCCACACTGTCTCTGTAGCCGTTAGTCAGTTACCTGTTTCACTGATGAATCTCATGTTAATCGTTATGATGTGAAACGTGTCAGTAAGAAATGCACACATGAGTAAAGCTTGTTTTCAGTTGCGAAAGTGTTGTTGGTGCAGGATTTGGTTTACGAACTGACCTCTATGTCCCTTAGATGTTCCATGGCATTCATTTCGGGAGATACGGGTGGTCAAATGATTCGTTCGAATTGTCTAAAATGTTCTTCAAACCAGTCGCTAGCAATTGTGGCCTGGTGCCATGGCGTATTATCATCCACACAAATTCTATCGTTTTCTGGGAACACGAAATCCACGAATGGTTTCAAATGGTCTCCAAGTAGCGGAACATTTGCAGTTAATGACCGGTTTTGTTGGTCCAGATAGCCGGCCGGAGTGGCCGAGCGGTTCTAGGCGGTAGTCTGGAACCGCGCGACCGCTACGGTCGCAGGTTCGAATCCTGCCTCGGGTATGGATGTGTGTGATGTCCTTAGGTTAGTTAGGTTTAAGTAGTCCTAAGTTCTAGGGGACTGATGACCTCAGAAGTTAAGTCCCACAGTGCTCAGAGCCATTTGAACCATTTTGTTGGTCCAGAAAATCCAGAACATTCCTTGTCAACACAGCCCACACCATTATGGAGCCACCACTAGCTGATACAGTGCCTTGTTAACAACTTGGGTCCAAGGAATTGTGGGGTTTGCGCCACATTAGCACCCTACCATCAGCTCTTACCAACTGAAATCGGGTCCCACATGACCAAACCACGGTCTCCCAGTCTAAGGTCCAACAATTATATTCACGAGCCGAGGAGAGACGCTGCAGGCGGCCATACTGTTAGAGATACTCGCGTCGGTCGTCTGCTGCCATAGTCTATTAATGCTACATTTCGCAGAACTGTTCTAACGGATACGTTCGTCGTACATCCCACATTGATTTCCATGGTTATTTCATGCACTTAGCACTGACAACTCTAGCAGAGACCGCTGCTCTCGGTCATTAAGTGAAGGCTGTCGGCCAGCACGTTGTCCGTGGTGACAGGTAATCCCTGAAATTTGGTACTCTCGGCACACTCCTGAAACTGTGGATCTCCGAATATTGAACTCCCTTACGATTATCGAAATGGAATATCCCATGCATCTAGCTCCAGCTTCCATGCCACATTCAAAGTCTGTTAATTTCCGTCGTGTGGTCATAATCAAGTCAGAGACCATTTCACATGAATCACCGGAGTACAACTGACAGCTTCGCCAATGTACTGCCCTTTTATACCTTGCGTTCGCGATATTACCGCCCTCTGCATATGTGCATATCGCTACCACATGACTTTTGTCACCTCAGTGTATAATGTGCAGGACGTGTTACTGCAATATTCTCGATGACAAAGTGTCGCTGTTTCTCCTACATATTGTATAAGTACATGATGAAAGGACCCCCAGGGTGCCGTAAAATTAAGATTTATAAAAAATAATTTGAAACGCCGAGTAACCAGAGGTTTCGCAAAGACGTTAATTGTGAGTGCGCAGAGGGCGCAGATAAACGAAAACATTTTCTCGTTCAGTTCGTTGTACAGTTTTCTTTTTTTATTTACACAGATACAGTCTAACTCTCTCGTATGTAGGAGGAGGATGAGGATGTGTGATTTTAGAGATGAACGATTACGATCTATATGTATTATATGTGTGAGTGAATAATATAATGTTAAAGAATAGTATCAAGCATTTTATTTGTTGAAGTAAGTGAAGAAGAAAATTACAGGAAGAGGATTTTCGTGATTACGACAAGCGCCGGTGGCCCCGGAGGCCTCTTCCGCCTGCAACTTCAACAAACATGTAAGGAAGTCCGATGCTCATCCGATGCCCAAAAGAATACCAAAAAGCACAGAACATTTTAGCAACACAACCATATTCCCATTTTTATTCATATAATGTGATTCATGGTGAAGATGCTGTGGAAATAGCTGCCTTCCAAAACGACAGCAGTCGTGTTAACAGGGCTGCACGCGTACTTTTTTGGTTTGACGCTAATTCGAGCATCTCATCGCAAATCCACTGGCCCGCTATAGCATCCGATCGCAATCTGAGTTTTGGAACTGCGTGCAAAGTGTCCCTGCAATTCAGTAGCTCTAGGTGGGCTCACCATCGATGAGGGGCTTCAGTTATGAGTGGCATATCTGAACAAACTTGTGGACTTTCTTCCTCACTGAACTCGCGAGAGCGGTGGCGCAGTGGTTAGCACACTGGACTCGCATTCGCGAGGACGATGTTCAAATCTGCGTCCAAGCATCCCGATTTAGGTTCTCCGTGATTTCCCTAAATCGCTCAAGGCAAATGTCGGGTGGTTCATTTGAAAAGGCAGATTTCCATCCCCATTCGCAGCAAAAACAAATACGAGATTGTGCTGCGTCTCTAATGACCTCGTTGTTGACGAGATGTTAAGCCCCAGCATTCCTTCCTTTCTTCTCCGCCGAACTGAGTCCACGCTCGAGGGTAGAGACAGTGTTACACGTATTAGCGTGATATCTCCTGGGTGTGGCAGAACCTTTGCTACCTTTACCGTCCGCTACAGGACATTATTATTTTAGAATCTTGAAAATAAGCCTAAAGGAAGCTATAAAGAGCTCAATGAAACCGATCACTGAACAAAAGATGTGACTGACTCTGCGATTTTGAGGACAATGGACGACCGCAGTTTTTTTCAAGTGCATACAAATTAATATACTAGCAAACAGACGAGGCCACGAAGCAGATGAATCAACGAGAAGGAAATTACATATTTTCATTACAGCCTGTGATCGGCTCCCTACTTTGGTTGTAGAACAACGAAAGCTGCAGATACTCCAGGAGAAAATGAAAACAGCTGTTTGGGTTCCCACTGATTTATGTGGGAGACGTATCAATCGTCCAGCTTATGTAAAGACTGTTGTTAAGGAGCGTACTGAATCATTCGTAGTTTACAAACAGTATCTAAATACTTGTTCCAAGAACTGAATTTGTGTAAAATATATAGGAAAAATCCCGCATATTAATGTAAGCAAACACTTATGTGATCATTCTTAGACGTGAGTAAAATTAAAAATTAGGACGTCCTGGAGCAGTCACTTGAAACTGTTTGTGGAACACTGAAAAGCGATTGAATATTAGCAAAGGCGAATAAAGGTTTTATTGTGTCCAGATATACAGTAGGTCTCCTCTTGCCCAACATTACAAATTTCAGGACTCTACTTCCAACGTCATCTTTTCTAACACAACTTGATAGTTAATAACCTTGGAAGGTAAGTGTGCAAATAATGATCTAAAAGAGGATCAGCTGAAGATATGACAGAAGGCCTTTTGTTATGTTATCAAATATATGTCGAAGCATTCTCTGTCGAATGACACGTTTACACTGGTGAACCAAACATTATGACCATTGCCCATTGCGATATGGAATGCCGCTGGTGACACTGCAGGCACGTGACACAGTGAGGGCAGTATGTAATCGAAACAGAGAGGAGAATCATTCTAGCGAGGATACGGACTGCAAAATGGTGAGATCCGCTGACACAAGCGACTTTGACAAAGAGCGAATTGTTATGCCCCGGGGTCTGGGAAAGAGCATTTCGGAAACGGCGAAGCTAGTCAGCTGTTCGCGTGCTGCTGTTGTGAGCATCTATGGAAGTAGTTAAGGGACGCTGAAGCCACGAGTGAGGGACGAACTGTTTGACGTCCTCTCTTCATCACAGAACGAGATCAAAGGCATACCCGCTCTGTAAAGCAGGACAGGTGCCGATCTGTGGAAGATCTGGTGGCAGAGTAAAATGTTGGTGCAGGTCCAAGTGTTTCGGTTTACGTCGTTCAGCGCACGTAAACATAGGGTCTCGCAGCAGAAGACCCCTACGTGTTCCCATGCGGTTTAAAGACATCGGCGGTTACGACTGCAGCGAGCACGGGACAACTACGGTTGAACTGTGCATAAATGGAAACGTCTCACCTTGTCGGATGAATCACGTTTCTTGTAACACCAGATCGATGGTCCTGTCCGGATACGCCATCATCTAAGCGAATGGCTGCTGGAAACATGCACCACGCAACGGATTCAGACCGATGTCCCCAGTATTTCGCTGTGAGGGAAATTAACGTAGGCTTGCAATGGGACTTTTACTAGTAATAGAAGCCACCATGACAGTTGTGTACTGCGCGAACATATTGCAGTCCATCTGCATCCCTTCATACCTGATGTCTTCCCGAAGACGATGGCAACTTACAGAAGAATAAATGCGTGTTACAAAGCCAGAATAGTGCTGCACCGGCTGAAGAACATGACACAGTGAACTAGTGTCGACGTCTTGGCCACCAAATTCGCCTAATATCAACCTGAAGGAAGCCATCGTGGACGCTGCCTCGGTGCCCAAAACCCACTGGCCGGTAATTTATAGGAACGCTGTGACCTGCACGTTAGAAATATGGCATCCCAAACCTCCGGAAACCTACCAGGTACTCTTAATTTCCTGGGAGATTGTAACGGTGTGCCCGACCGGGACTCGAAACCAGGACCTTTGCCCTTTGCGTCCTGGCCCAGCAGGCTAGAAAGTTTCATCTCAGCGCACACTCCGTCGGAGAGTAAAAATTCGTTCTGGTACCAAATACATGTCGAATACATACCACCCAGGATCGCTGTTGCATTGTGTTCCAAATACACTCCTGGAAATTGAAATAAGAACACCGTGAATTCATTGTCCCAGGAAGGGGAAACTTTATTGACACATTCCTGGGGTCAGATACATCACATGATCACACTGACAGAACCACAGGCACATAGACACAGGCAACAGAGCATGCACAATGTCGGCACTAGTACAGTGTATATCCACCTTTCGCAGCAATGCAGGCTGCTATTCTCCCATGGAGACGATCGTAGAGATGCTGGATGTAGTCCTGTGGAACGGCTTGCCATGCCATTTCCACCTGGCGCCTCAGTTGGACCAGCGTTCGTGCTGGACGTGCAGACCGCGTGAGACGACGCTTCATCCAGTCCCAAACATGCTCAATGGGGGACAGATCCGGAGATCTTGCTGGCCAGGGTAGTTGACTTACACCTTCTAGAGCACATTGGGTGGCACGGGATACATGCGGACGTGCATTGTCCTGTTGGAACAGCAAGTTCCCTTGCCGGTCTAGGAATGGTAGAACGGTGGGTTCGATGACGGTTTGGATGTACCGTGCACTATTCAGTGTCCCCTCGACGATCACCAGTGGTGTACGGCCCGTGTAGGAGATCGCTCCCCACACCATGATGCCGGGTGTTGGCCCTGTGTGCCTCGGTCGTATGCAGTCCTGATTGTGGCGCTCACCTGCACGGCGCCAAACACGCATACGATCATCATTGGCACCGAGGCAGAAGCGACTCTCATCGCTGAAGACGACACGTCTCCATTCGTCCCTCCATTCACGCCTGTCGCGACACCACTGGAGGCGGGCTGCACGATGTTGGGGCGTGAGCGGAAGACGGCCTAACGGTGTGCGGGACCGTAGCCCAGCTTCATGGAGACGGTTGCGAATGGTCCTCGCCGATACCCCAGGAGCAACAGCGTCCCTAATTTGCTGGGAAGTGGCGGTGCGGTCCCCTACAGCACTGTGTAGGATCCTACGGTCTTGGCGTGCATCCGTGCGTCGCTGCGGTCCGGTCCCAGGTCGACGGGCACGTGTACCTTCCGCCGACCACTGGCGACAACATCGATGTACTGTGGAGACCTCACGCCCCACGTGTTGAGCAATTCGGCGGTACGTCCACCCGGCCTCCCGCATGCCCACTATACGCCCTCGCTCAAAGTCCGTCAACTGCACATACGGTTCACGTCCACGCTGTCGTGGCATGCTACCAGTGTTAAAGACTGCGATGGAGCTCCGTATGCCACGGCAAACTGGCTGACACTGACGGCGGCGGTGCACAAATGCTGCGCAGCTAGCGCCATTCGACGGCCAACATCGCGGTTCCTGGTGTGTCCGCTGTGCCGTGCGTGTGATCATTGCTTGTACAGCCCTCTCGCAGTGTCCGGAGCAAGTATGGTGGGTCTGACACACCGGTGTCAATGTGTTCTTTTTTCCATTTCCAGGAGTGTATAATGGTTCAAATGGCTCTGAGCACTATGGGACTCAACTGCTGTGGTCATCAGTCCCCTAGAACTTAGAACTACTTAAACCTAACTAACCTAAGGATATCACACCCACCCACGCCCGAGGCAGGATTCGAACCTGCGACCGTAGCAGCAGCGCGGCTCCGGACTGGAGTGCCTAGAACCGCACGGCCACCGCGGCCGGCTGTTGCAAATATACACCAACGTTACATTACACTGTGGTCACAAGGTTTTCACTGATCAGCATTTATACATCGGTAGCCATAGTCCAATGACTGTCTTCGTACCAATATCTGTGACCTTTATCACTTGTGTACTGAGTGAGGGAAAGTGACTGCCAATATTTTTCTATGTACCCCATAATCTCCGTTACCTTGTTCTAATGATCTCTACATGGGGTACACGACGGCGGCAGCAGAACTGTCGAAAAGGATTCCTCTAAATTTACTAGACAATGTCTCGTGAGACTCTCTGCCACACTAGCCTCTTGCATGCTATTTACTTTACAGATGCACTGCACTTCTCCAGTATTCTTTCAACTCATATTCCCCTTCGCTGAAATTGATTTTAGATGTTCATGTCGTCAGATCATATCGTTGTTTGGTATTTACCCCTAAGTCTTCAAACGATGCTTTGTTCGTCATATTTGAAGTCCCCGGATGGCTCGACCGTTTGAAATTTCTGGGTTATTAATATGTAATAATTACAAGAAACCACCTTGTACCTATTGCTGTAAAATCTAATATGAAGATCTCCTTAAGAAAATGGTAATGACATTCAGAAGAGCGGAGCATACAGGGGGTACCAGGACGAATAGAAAATATGCAGGGATATGACAGGAACGAGAAGTGTAGTAAACGTGGGCTCTAATGTGCATGCCTTGAGAGCTTTGGGCATTTGTTCAGTAGAAGTGATTTATTTCACAGTTGCGAAGATATACAAGAGCTCTTAGCTGTTAGGTTATGCACTTTAGAGCCCATGTTTATTGGACATTTTTTCTTGTTTTGTCCCATACTACCGCTTCTCAAACTAGGGAAGGCAAAGAGATTGAGACAGAAGATATGCATTTCATAGTCTCGAACATGAATTGCTCATAGTTCTTAAGGTAAGCATTTTAGAGTTCGTGTTTATAAGACTCTTCTGCTTCGAACATTCCTTTCACATCCCTCAATAATGACCATTCGTCCTAGGATAACATCTGTCAGATCAAAAATTTTCGTTTATCGTAAGATAGCAGAACAAGTAAAAGTTTTGAACTATTTTCGAAATCAAATAAACTGCTTAGAGGATCAAGTTGCAAAAAAAGTTACAAAATTCCAATTATTACCTTAAAAATAATTAAGGAAAGAAACTGAAATTAAATTATAGAACTAAGTTGGTTCCTGTACTTCTCTCCAGTAGTGAGATATGGACACTTAGAAACAGCAGAGAAATGAGATTCAAGTGCATGGAATAGAAGACCCGAAGACAGACAGCATCAATAAGGCTGCCAAGAATTTAAATGATGCGATGAGCTCTACATGTTACCAATAATCTTGTAACTGAGTACTAAAGAATTCTTTCTCCTCTTTATAAGTACTATCTTACATTTATCCACATTTAATGAGAGCTGTCATTCATTGCGTCAAGTGCAAATTTTGCGTAGGACTTTCTGTATTTCCAGACGATGGTTGAATGTCGATATTTTTCGGTGGATTGTCAGTGAAAAATACGAAATTACTGCTGATTGTGTCCGATAAACTGATTTGTGCAGTGAGGAAATTAGTGATCGTATTACCCTTCCTTTGGGCACCTCCGACGTTACTTACGTTTTAGTCGCTCTGTCTTCGTGTAAAAAGAGACAATGTGAATAGTTTGCCTGACTGCTCCGTCCTTTGCACCAACACATCAGTTCCCCTCCCACAGTGATCGCTATGTTGGAAGAGACTTAGGTTCGATGTTGTAGGAGGGAATCTGATTTGAGTTTACCATGGAGGAAAATAGCAAATGTTTCGCCAGAGTTGCGTGAAAAGTAAGTTGATTTTACTGTAGTTCATTTAGGAGTCCCCTCTCCAAAATATTTCATACATTGGCTTGCGACAAGAAGGGAGGAGGAGGCCGCATCTTAAATTTTTCCATTCAACTTTGCCTTAAAACTTATATCAAATGCTTAAAAACTATTACATTCTGTTGATGCTTAGAACATATGATTTGCTGCTACCTGCCACCAATGATTTGCAAATCAATGAAAATAATTCACTTCATCCATCAAATTACATACAGAGAGTAATAATATCAGGCTAATGAGTGTCGGTATTCGTCATACAGAGAAACCTTCCACAGTGTTTCTGTTCAGTGTTCTAAGCTTATAGACGACTATTAATTACACATTTACCACGTACAGCTTCACTATGCTTTAGCCAACGCCTGTAGTTATTTTGTGGTGTCGTGAACCACTTGTTATGATGCCTGTAACGGCCATCCTATAGCGCCATATGTCAGTCTTCTGCAAGCAAGATTATGCACGACTGAACTGGAAAACGTTAAAGATAAAAAGAAGTCTCAGTAGTTCGTAGGAGATGTATAGGTTGGCCATTATTGAACTATGTGAAGAAAAACGTAAATTAGTTACAAACTATGGCGTGCACACACTTTATTTAAAAATGTAAAAGTCACTACAGATATTCAGATTTAGGTTATGATATGTTTGATATGCCTGCCGTTTTCAGCTCAGAAATGGTTTTGGGGTTATTGCTATACACCTTGTCTTCAATATAGCCTCACAAAAAGGAGTCGCATGTGTTCAGATCCAGAAAATATGGCAGCCAATCGAGGCCCATACCAGTGGCCTCTAGGTACCCCAGAGCCAGAATGCGGTCCCCAAAGTGCTCTTCCAGGATATCAAATACTCTTATGCTTCGACGGGGTCGAGCTCCGTTTTGCATGAACCACATCTTGTCGAAATCAGACACTTTGGATAATGGGGATGAAATCATCTACCAAAACCTTCACGTAACGTTCGGTAGTCACCGTGCCATCAAGGGATATCGCACCGATTATTCTGTGACTGGACATTGTACATCGCACAGTCACCCGTTTAGGGTGAAGAGACTTCTCGATCAAGAAATGCGGATTCTCAGTCCCCATATGTGCCAATTTTGCTTATTGACGAAACCATCCAAATGTTCCCTGGTCTTGGGGCTTAATGGCTTATGAGTTAATTTTGTATGGGAAGAGATGAAGATCTTCAACAACAACTTGTCGCAGTATCTCTTGGTTGATTCCCACCTGTCGGGCAGCTCGTCTAATCGATTTTCTGGGCCTGGTTTGAAACACAGCGCGTGTCTTCTCGACGTTTTAAGGCGTTTTCACCATTTCTGGGCGACCGACGTTACCAACAATGTCATCACGAACACAACCCGTTCTCTCAGTTTTGGGAATCAAATTATTTATTGATTCTTGGGCCGGTTGTTTTCAGCTTGAACGTCGATCGCAAACTTCCTTTGAGCCGCAGCTGGGCTGTTATTACTCACATAGTAGCCCTTCGCAAGCTCTGTTCGCTATACACACGTTGCATTTTCAAGTGAATATGGCCGACAACAATAAAGCTCGTGCTCATGAGCATACCATGGTGTCTCACGGCCAACCGCGCAGTTTGAACGTCCGAAGGCAAACCGTTCAGAAGTTATGACGATTTTATTACATATATTTCAATAACTGTCACCATGTATTTCGAAAATGGCTATCAACTTAAGAGGTTACATTCACGTTAACAGGTATGTTAGAATCACTATATCAGAAATTATTCTTATTGGAATTATTTAATGACTTGCTGAAGGCTTCTGACTAACACTAGATATGGCTGGTTCATGTAAGAAGTGTGTAACATTTCCATATAGTTAAAGCAGCAAGTTAAGCATTGAATGTGAAGGTCGTGTATCACGAGTGGAACCTGAACTGGAAAATCCACAACTTAATGGAACACATTAGTTCAAGTACATTTACAGTAAGGATGATATAAAAATTAAGAAATGTTTTTGACATGTGTATTTCAATTCACTAATGAGTTACAGAATATTTTTGCAGAGGAACTCGACATGGAAGGATCTAAGGATTGACACACATATTAAAATACATTATTCGTTTATGTTCTGTTACGCTGCCAGTACTTCGGGAGGATGCTTTATCATTGTTGTGTTTGTGATTAGCTATAAGATAATTTAAAAAAAATATTTAATTGAGATGAGAACCATAGAAGGAAGAGCAGAGGGTTAGGGTATAATGTCCCGTCGATATCAAGGACGTCAGAGGCGGAGCACAAGCTCGGGTTGTTTGAAGGAAGGGGAAGGAAATTACGCATACCCTTCCAAAGGAACCATTCCAGTATTTCTCATGAGCGATTTAGGGAAATCGCGTATCCCGAGACACCAGGTCACCTGCTTGTCAATAAGCTTACGAGAGTGAAGTAGACAAGCAAAGGTTCTGAATCTGTTTCAGTTGGCTTGCGCCTCTGGTACATTTATTTTATTTTTTTTTTTTTTTTGCGCAACTGACAAATTTTATTCACAAGAGAGCTCAAGAATACGAGACGGTTCATGGAGGTGTGTTACGTTTTTTACGAGCTCCTCTCCAGTCCCTGAAGGCTGAAGGAATGCCTGCCGGCCGCCGTGTCATCCTCTGCCTTACGGCATCATGCAGATGCGTTACGGTGTGGAAGGTCATGCGGTAAGCACGCCTCTCTTCCAGCCGTTTCGCAGACTTTCCTGACCGTGGAGCCGCCACTACTCGGTCAAGTAGCTCCTCAACTGGCGTCATGAGACTGAGTGCACTCCGCCCAGTCCACCCAACACGGAAAAATCCTTGGCAGTGGCTGAAATCGAACCCGGGTCCTTCGCAAGGCAGCCACCTACGACAACCACTCAGCTACGGAGGCACACAGGGCTATTACATTCATTACATGATATATTGTGCAAAAGATGATGCTGGGATCTATGTGAATCGTTAAGAAGAGACTGTGTGTCAATGACCAGAAATAATGAACGATTATTGGATAAAAAGTTCTCGGTAAACTTGCCGCGTCAAATTCAGACATGGTCCCCTCGACGATGATTGTGGTACCCTGGCATTTTATCCGAATTTGAAGTGTCAAGTTCACTGAAAACTTTTTACCAAAGGACTCCGTCACGAAAGACTTCGTGTCCACGAACATTTATTGTCGCTAAACACGTACTGCAGACACCAGTCTTCACAATAAAAGGCAAATAAGTACGTCTTCATCCAAAAAACACGGACAGCAAGGAAATATAGTTACTATTTACAAGGTGTCCTAAAATAATTCATAATTCACATTCAACAACATGGTGATGCTACTACAGACATATCTTGCTTTATATGCACGGTGGATGGTTAGAGTGGTGTGGAACAACGCTAGTGGAGCAGTTCACTCCAACTCACGCAAATTATCATACCGGGATTCAAAGGTAGATGTACTGAGAATCTAAAGGTGTTGAAATACAACAATCAAATGGACTAGGGTAAAATCAGGACGAGTTCTAGTCAGATTCCGAACTGGTGAAAAACACCTTGATTTCTATAAATGTAGGATGAGAAAAATTTTGTTTGGAGTGTGGCATTTATTGGACATTCGATTTACAATTTTATGTACGAAGATCTGAAACATAGCATGCCTTGTTGGACGCAAAATGAAGGACACGTGGCAGCTTCTGCCTACTTTTTTTCTTTTTTGGAGTCATCAGTCTTCTGACTGTTTTGATGCGGTCCGGCACAGACTCCTCTCCTGTACCAAGCTATTCATTTCAGGATAGCAGTTACAGTCTACGTCCTTAATTATTTGCTAGATGTATTCCAACCTGTGTCTTACCCCACAGTTTTTACCCTCTACAGCTCTATCTAGTGGCTTGGAAATAATTCTCTGATGTCTTAACAGATGTGTGCCCCTTGTCAGTGTTTTCAGTACGTATTCTTCCTCGCCGAGAGCCTACTCATTCCGCAGAGCCTACTCGTTCCTTACCTTATCAATCCACTCAATTTTCAAAATAGTTCTGTAGCACTATATCTCAAATGCTTCGATTCTCTTTCGTTCCGGTTTCCCCGCAGTCCATTTTTCACTACCATATGCTGCTGTGCTCCAAAGGTATATTGCCAAAAATTTCTTTCTTAAATTAAGACCTATGTTTGATACTATTAGACTTCTCTTGTGCAGGAATCCCTTTTTTTTTCAGAGCTAGTCTGCTTATTACGTACTCTTCATGAAATTGTGTGGGTGAATCGGCAAGGTTTAACTGCTGTCAGGAGCCGTGATGTCATCTTGGGACCTCATGTACCCTTGTTGGGAGGTGATGTAGGCCCAGACTCGGTTCTGGTGGACGATAATACTCGACCTGATAGAGCACGGGTGGTTGATGTTCTCCTGGAAACGAAAGATATTGCATGCATGGCGTGGCCTGCTCGCTCTCCCGATTTCAATCTCACGGAGCACGTCTGGAACGCACTTGGGAGATGGGTTACATCACGTCAGCATCCACCAACCACGCTCCAAGACTGCTAGCAGCTCTGCCAGAAGAATGGGCATTGTTGCCTCAGTGCCTCAGCATGAGACTGATGACATCATTTACAGCATGCCCCATCGCTGTCAGGCTGTATTGCGGCCAGAGTGGGTCACTCCCTATACTGAGCACATTAACTAGCTGTAACTAGAGTGCGCAAATCCGTTAAGTTGGAAAAAACGAATAACATTTTTGTCTGCTGTTGCGCATGTTGCAGTTGTTTACGTTCTGAATTTTTTGCATTGTTTCTACTTTACTATCACCTGTTTATATTGTTTTGTAGCAAAATAAAAGCAACGTTGCAAAATTTCAGTCTGTTCCTTTAATTTTGGACACAAGTGTATTTGTAGGTTGACAACATGTTATGCACGGAGACATCTTCTTCAAGGGTGATATTTTTGTTCATTTTCGAAACAACTGTGTATGAAATTAACTATATTACTTTAAATTAGTGACACAACATAAAGTACCCGATTTATTCTGAAAATAGTGAACTCAAGGACATCAAATCCTGGATAAAGCTAACGAACCCAAGGGAAGTATTTACACAAATGTACATTTGGACCATATTACACTTGTGGCGTTTGCGGAATATACGAGGGCAGTTCAATATGTAATGCAATACATTTTTTTACTGGGCCAATTTTGGTTGAAAAAACCGGAAATTTCTTGTGGAATGTTTTCAAACATTCCCGCTTCGTCTCGTATAGTTTCATTGACTTCCGACAGGTGGCAGCGCTGTACGGAGCTGTTAAAATGGCGTCTGTAACGGATGTGCGTTGCAAACAACGGGCAGTGATCAAGTTTCTTTTGGCGGAAAACCAGGGCATCTCAGATATTCATAGGCCCTTGCAGAATGTCTACGGTGATCTGGCAGTGGACAAAAGCACGGTGAGTCGTTGGGCAAAGCGTGTGTCATCATCGCCGCAAGGTCAAGCAAGACTGTCTGATCTCCCGCGTGCGGGCCGGCCGTGCACAGCTGTGACTCCTGCAATGGCGGAGCGTGCGAACACACTCGTTCGAGATGATCGACGGATCACCATCAAACAACTCAGTGCTCAACTTGACATCTCTGTTGGTAGTGCTGTCACAATTGTTCACCAGTTGGGATATTCAAAGGTTTGTTCCCGCTGGGTCCCTCGTTGTCTAACCGAACACCATAAAGAGCAAAGGAGAACCATCTGTGAGGAATTGCTTGCTCGTCATGTGGCTGAGGGTGACAATTTCTTGTCAAAGATTGTTACAGGCGATGAAACATGGGTTCATCACTTCGAACCTGAAACAAAACGGCAATCAATGGAGTGGCGCCACACCCACTCCCCTACCAAGAAAAAGTTTAAAGCCATACCCTCAGCCGGTAAAGTCATGGTTACAGTCTTCTGGGACGCTGAAGGGGTTATTCTGTTCGATGTCCTTCCCTATGGTCAAACGATCAACTCTGAAGTGTATTGTGCTACTCTTCAGAAATTGAAGAAACGACTTCAGCGTGTTCGTAGGCACAAAAATCTGAACGAACTTCTCCTTCTTCATGACAACGCAAGGCCTCACACAAGTCTTCGCACCCGAGAGGAGCTCACAAAACTTCAGTGGACTGTTCTTCCTCATGCACCCTACAAACCCGATCTCGCACCGTCGGATTTCCATATGTTTGGCCCAATGAAGGACGCAATCCGTGGGAGGCACTACGCGGATGATGAAGAAGTTATTGATGCAGTACGACGTTGGCTCCGACATCTACCAGTGGAATGGTACCGTGCAGGCATACAGGCCCTCATTTCAAGGTGGCTTAAGGCCGTAGCATTGAATAGAGATTACGTTGAAAAATAGTGTTGTGTAGCTAAAAGATTGGGGAATAACCTGGTGTATTTCAATGCTGAATAAAACAACCCCTGTTTCAGAAAAAAATGTGTTGCGTTACTTATTGAACTGCCCTCGTATTTCGTCGCAGTTTTTAAGTATACTGATAGATTTTCAATCATCTTGTGAAGATACTTCGTCAATGCAATTCACTTGAGATACGCGATGGGTCGTGCGAAGTAGACATCACATTTAAAATGTCGATATTATTGTGTGATTGGATTGTTAACATGCTACCCACTACCGGTTATTCATTTTAGCTAGAAATAGGGCGTGTATCCAATGAACGTTTATGAACTGGAAAAATTTGCTAACAATCTTTTTCGGGACTGAAGGAACTTCAGGGATCTCCTCTTACTCACGTACTTCATACGTGATCCCACTTAAGAGGTTCATAGGTTGAAACTCAAGTATGTGTAACGATATGACTAGTAAAGCTTATTTACTGTGGGAATGAGAAGCGCATGTTATCGCCTGCCTGTCGCTACCGCAGTACAAGTAAATCCAGTCTGGAGGGCAGTTTGGCGCGACGACGGCCCTTTGTCAGCGGCAAGGTAGAGGCTCCGAAGTGAAACAAGATCCGGTGGCGAGATTGGACGTCCGAATTAATGGCCAGAGGGCTGTCCAGCTGCTGTCCCAGAGACCTGCGGCCGGCCTCAGAGGAGAGGCTGCAGCCAGCGTCTGCCGGGGTGCTCGTGACGCGGTGAACAGAACGGCTTCCATTGGACGGAGACCGCATGTTGCTTCCTGGTGCGATCTTTGGAAAGTGCCATCAAAGATATTGGTCGATGGGTGATTTATTTTTAGGGCTCTCTGTGCAATTAGTATGCTGGTTGTGGTTATGGACACGATCTACACTATGTTTCTAGAACACTTGCACAAATGTGTGATGTTTGTTTATTAAAGGACGAGTGGTTATCTCATGTCACTGTGAGGACGGGTCCAAATGTGATGCTATTTCGCGAGTATATACCTGATGGCCGTAATAATAGCACCCTGACAGTAACAAATACGATTAGGTTTGTGGCATTTCCTCCTGCTGGTAATGAAGCTGGGGGCCTTGCTCTGCTGCTGTCTAGCCGTCTCTCCTTTGTCTTTTGCCCGTGCACACTCAGAGGAGAAAGAGGAGGCTGTTAGTGTACGCTGTTCCAATGTTAGGCGGATATGTTCGGTAAATAAAATCACGGGAGAGAATGGACCCAAATATAAATTTGATGTGCATCCCGTCAAAAATTATTTTCCAGGTGAAAGAAGCAATCCAGGAGGCAGCTGAGAGTACAGAATGCAGCCAGTTGCACGTCAATGCACACCAATGACGTCTATCGCCTGGTTTCTGATACCATTCTTAGTTCTTTCCGGATGTGGCGTAGAGAGCTAGCCTCGCTTGCAGTATCATGGCAAGAACTAAACGAGGATCTCTGGTCTGTAACCGAGTACAGGTCTAAACCAGAGGCTTCGTAGGTTCTATGGAGATATCAGATGTATTTTCTTTGTCCTAAGGCACATACTAGAGACTCGAAAAATCGCACTGAGTAGGTCAGTGTGCACTCTACACCGGAAGTGTCTTCTCGTGCAGCAGAGTACGTGTGGAATATACGTAGCAAAACCAGCATTATACGAAACAATTATTTCAATAAAGCGGGTAGCAAAAATGTAGAGTAAGAATCTTACGATATTAGCCGGAGCATTCGCAGCAAAATCCAAGAACTCAGGTCTTTCAAAGGATGCAGCCGCCCCGCATTATACTAGGAGCAGAAAGGTGGCTAAACGCGAAGTAGAGAGTAGGCAAATTTTCAGCAGCACATTGTACATACACTGCCTGACAAAAATATCAGGTACCAAGAATGGGAGTAGGTAACGAAATTAAACTTCACAGGGTGACACAATAAGTGATGTTATGCCCGTTATCACAAAATCGAGTCAAAGAACTTGGCAGTACGAGTCCACTTATGGGTATTACGTTGGACCACTTCTGACCTGGATGCACACACTGATGCTGCTGCCATAAAGTTGTTGTATGCTCCTCTGAGACCGGCTAGCCCACAAATATTTCGACTTATTTTTGATAGCTTGCGTACTGGAACTGAGACGTGACGTCCTATCTGGTCTCGCATGTGTTCTACCGCAGATGGATGTGGAAATTTTTGATGGCTATGGGAGTACATCTCATCTAGAAGAAAACTTCCAGTTTGGACGAAAACTCCTCTGTTGAAAGATGGCACAACGATACTATTGTGACCGAGCGAGGTGGCTCAGTGGTTAGCACACTGGACTCGCATTCGGGAGGGCGATGGTTCAATCGCGCGTCCGGCCATCCTGATTTAGGTTTTCCGTGATTTCCCTAAATCGCTCCAGGCAAATGCCAGGATGGTTCCTTTGAAAGGGCACGGCCGACGTCCTTCCCAATCTGATGAGACCGATGACCTCGCTGTCTGGTCTCCTCCCTCAAAACAACAACAACAGTACTATTGTGTGAGAGGTAACACACGACAACACAGGATGTTGTACCACTCTGCTCTCAGAACTTCCTCAATCACTACCAGTCGATGTCTCAAGCCATACCCGTCGGCTTCCCGCACCGCAACGCCAGGAGTAACACCTACGTGCCTCTTCAAAACATTGGAAAAATGTTATTTCTCCCCAGGTCAGCGCCGTGCTCACCGACGATGTTCACTTGGGGCAGACTCCTCATTATTCGCTGAACACAATCTGACGGACATTCATCACTAGTCTATGATTCCCGGTCGCAGAACCACTTCAAAGCAGCCTTTATTGTTGTTGTGTAAACGAAAGTCTATGCGTGTGAGTTCTTCGCCTGGCTGATGTTACACTCCGACCACTGGTGAGGGATGACGCGGAATGTAGCAGACAGACTATTACCTGCCCAGCCGGCCGCAGTGGCCGAGTGGTTCAAGGCGCTACAGTCTGGAACAGCGCGACCGCTACGGTGGCAGGTTCGAATCCTGCCTCGGGCATGGATGTGTGTGGTGTCCTTAGCTTAGTTAGGCTTAAGTAGTTCTAAGTTCTAGGGCACTGATGACGTTAGAAGTTAAGTCCCATAGTGCTCAGAGCTATTTGAGCCCTTTATTACCTGCTCTCGCATCATAGATAAAGATGTGAAGGGCCGACGATGTGCTTGTTGCATAATACGGTGATCTACCATAGTGCTAATCAGGCGTGGTCGACCAGAACCTTGACTACGGGTATGCCTGCCCTCACGTTTCCATGCAATCCATCATTTGGGCCACTGTCACATATAAAAGCCTCACAAATCTGGCTATTGTACGACTTTACCACCTGACCGAATGGACACCCGTAACGAGACAGCTTCGAAACACTTGCAGGTCCCGCTAACGTTGTCTTTCATACTGATTACTCAGCATCGAGCTTAGGTAGCTCAGATGGTAGAGCACTTGCCCATTAAAGGCAAAGGCCCCGAGTTCGAGTCTCGGTCCGGCACACAGTTTTAATCTGCCAGGAAGTTTCATATCAGCGCACACTCCGCTGCAGAGTGAAAATCTCATTCTGGGAACTTGGAAGAGTTTCGCCAGAAAGCAATACCTTACAGAAACTTTATTAGCAGGAACAGGTAATGGCCAATGAAAATGGATACATCCTGCTGCTGATACAGATTGGCTGGAATGCCTGAAAGTAAAACTTCGTAGAGCGGATTTGCTAGCTCATGAAATCGGCAGTCGATCTACAGTCCTCCCGAGGTTAGTACAGGAGTTGTAGGCCATGTGGTCAAAATTAGCGTTTCAAAAGTGTTGCGTGTATGAAGTCGGAAGTGAGCGAAGCTTGGTGACAAAGCTATTATTCTACTACGGCAAACTGAAAGAGTTGTGTTTCCGGTCTATGGATGTGAAGAGCTCATCTGTTTTTCGGTTACGGTGAGAAAGGATGTGCCATAATGAGCTATCACTTGGCGGGTAGACTGAAGTCTTATGTCAGGATGTGGATATCAGCTAGTTCGAGGTAGTGTTGCAGAACGAGGCATATTTTATGAGGTCGCATAGAGAAATAAGTTCTGTATGTTCCAGTGACAATCTTGCTGTGTTTTCATATGTGTTCTTCATCTTTTTAACTTCAGATTTTTATCCTGGTTTGCTTATGGAAGAGATGCTAGAAACCAGTTCGAGACGGTGAAGTCATATTAGTGGTCCTTATTTCCATTCGAGTGTTCGGATCTGAGAGTCCGATCAAAGTCGATGCGTTGCTGCAGAGCACTGATCAGTGGAATGCAACAAATGATTATTTTAATCGTCTCTTACGGTTCAAAGAGAGGCTGGTGAACCTTATTTAGATTGACATATACGTGCAGCACTACTTAAAAATAATCCGTCTTTGTCAACAAACGTTTAGGGGAAAATTATGAAGCAAGACGTTGCTCGATTTTTCTCATGCACCACATAACAATACGGCTACGTCCTACGCGAGTGACGGAAGTGACCGACAAAGCACAATAGCTTCAGGTGAAAAAACACAGTCGCGGGTACAGCTAGAGTTGTGTCCTAGGTTGTCGACATCCATGCCACTGCTGGTCGTCTGCTGCAACCAGTGAATTTTGCATTCAGATGTGTTCGAATCTTGTCACTGCTGCACGATTGACAGGGACAGTGACAGCTATGAGTCATTTCGGCGAAGTGCTGGAGTGGAGGGGTCAGCTGCTAAGCTGCTGTCACCCAATTTTAAGAAAACTATTGGGTCAAAAAATTGAGTCTTGCACTATTCATGGGCGCCATTTTATAGAAACAGCTGGTCGCATCTAGTAACCATGTTGCAATGCGAATTTGTCGTTTGCACGTAGGACATCAGGGCACGTCGCCTGACACTGCTGCTTGTAACTGGAATGTCGCTCATCAAGGTGTCACGTGCTGTCTGTCGCCTCGTTGCACACGTAGGACGCAGCCTAAGACTGAGTCCTGGTCGTGACCACTAGTGAGAATTCGCATAACTATACAGAAGTTTCGAGGGGCGGACGAGAGGAATGTTTCGCTTGCGATCGTGCCTGGATTGGATATACCGGGGAGAATGCAATCTTCACCCGCCAGAAGCATCGACTGTCGTCTGCATAGCGTATGAAAACCAGCAACATAAATCTTATGGCTTTGAGCGACTGTTGGGGTGGGTTGCTCGGCTTTGTGCTTGTGTCGACTGTTTTTTTTTTTGTGTGATGGATTGCTGGAACCTTTTTTAGTGGGTTGACCTTTTGGCAATGTTTGAAAAGAGAGCTAGGTTATTTAATTCGAATTAGTTTGCAAGAATGAAACACCGAAAGGAATTAAAAGAAATTAGTGCAGATAAAGTGGAACTAACAGCAGAAATGTTGCCTCAATGGCAGATAAGGAAGAGAGGGAGGCAGAAAAGGAAAAGAGCTAGGAGGGCGCAGAAGAAAACCGAAAAGGAAAGAGACAGTTGTTTCAATGGTAGATAAGGAAGAGAGGGAGGCAGGAAAGAAAAAGAGCTAGGATGGCGCAGAAGGAGGCCGAAAAGGAAAAAGACAGGACCACGAAAGACCGCAAGATGAACGTATGGGAGGAAGAAAGAAATGAGTTGAAGGTATATCCACGCAGTTCAAATTAGGGCAGCCAGAATGTAAAACATAATTAAAGGGACAATTAAGACGGGAAGGAGAGGATTTGGAATACCGAAACTGAAAGCCACTATCTGGAGGAAACGGTAATAATGTGCCGCGCCGAACGGCACTTTTGTCTTGCCTGCGGGCAAAGAGTCATGTTTGGAACCTTGTGGTGGCGCCACAAAAGCGCAGGCTGCACTCGCACATGATTGCCGAGAGCTCTGCTGGCCTCAATGAGCCCCAGAGCTGATCGAGTGGAAGTCATTGGGTTTAAGAACGGGAAGCCTCCTTCAAGCTGGTACACCAAGGAGCTGTCGACAGGACATCGGCACTGGTCAGCGTAGAGTGAGACTTCTGTGTGGACGCATTCAACCCAATAGAGAAGTTGGCGTCGTATCTGGGCCTGGAGGACGGCGATTCCCGCAGAGGCATTTCAAAAGGAGCACTTTCTAAGTACTTTAGCAGCCTATAGCTGCTTCTTGGTTATTAACAGTCCCAATACAGGTACAACGCAGAGTATAAGCAGTACACTCAGTTTATTAGTTAACATGTACTATTACAGACTGACATGTTACAGTTGTGTGATGGTGAGAGGCATTATGATTTTCGTAATTACATGCCATCAGGTAGAGTGATTTATATCAACAGCAGCAGAAAATGGTACAATGGGAGTAGGATTCGTTATGAATAGGAAGGTAGGGTAGGGAGTGTGTTACTGTGAACAGTTCAGTGATAGGGTTGTTCTCATCAGAATCGACAGCAGACCAACACCGACAACGATAATTCAGGTATACATGCCGACGACGCAACCTGATAATGCAGAGAGAGAAAGTATATGAGGATACTGAAAGGGTAATACAGTACGTATTGGGAGATGAAAGTGTAATAGTCATGGGGGACTAGAGTGCAGTTGTAGGGGAAGAAGTAGAAGAAAAGGTTACAGGAGAATATGGGCTTGGGAAAAGGAATGGGAGAGAAGAAAGACTAATTGAGTTCTGTAATAAATTTCAGCTGGTAATAACGAATACTCTGTTCAAGAATCAGAAGAAGCTATACTCGGAAAAAGTCGGGTGATACGGGAAGATTTCAGTCAGATTACATCATGGTCAGACAGAGATTCCGAAATCAGATACTGGATTGTAAGGCGTACCGAGGAGCAGGTGTAGACTCAGATCACAATGTAGAAGTGACGGAGAGGAGGCTGAATTTTAAGAGATTTGTCAGGAAGAATCAATACGCAAAGAAGTGGGATACGGAGGTATTAAGGAATGAAGAGATACGACTGAACTTCTCTAAGACTATACATACGGAAATAAAGAATAACTCAGTAGGCAGTACAGATGAAGAGGAATGAGAAATCACGGAAGTTGGAAAGAAACCATGGGTAACGGAAGAAATACTTCAATTGATCGATGAAAGAATGAAGTACAAAAATGTTTAGGGAAATTCAGGAATACAGAAATAGAAATCGCTGAGGAACCAAATAAATAGGAATTGCAGGGAACCTAAGACGAAATGACTGCATGAAAAATGTGAAAAAACCGCAAAAGAAATTACTGTCGGAAGGACTGACTCAGCGTATAGGAAAGTTGAAACAACCTTCGGTGAAAAGCGAGGGTGGTAACATTAAGAGTGTAACAGCAATTCCACCGTTAAATGCAGAGGAGAGGGTGGATAGGTGGAAAGACTACACTGAAGGTCTTTATGAGGGGGAAGATTTGTCTGATGTGATAGAGAAAGAAACAGGATTCGATCTAGAGGACATACGGGATCCAGTATATCAGAATTTCAGGGACCTTTGGAAGACCTAAGATCAAATAAGGGAAAAGGGATAGATAACATTCCATCAGCATTTCTAGAATGATCGAGGGAAGTGGCAACGCCGGCCGGGGTGGCCGAGCGGTTCTAGGCGCTACGGTCTGGAACCGCGCGACCGCTACGGTCGCAGGTTCGAATCCTGCCTCGGGCATGGATGTGTGTGATGTCCTTAGGTCAGTTAGGTTTAAGTAGTACTAAGTTCTAGGGGACTGGTGACCTCAGAAGTTAAGTCCCATAGTGCTCAGAGCCATTTGAGCATTTTTGAAGTGGCAACAAAACCACTATTCACGTTGCTTTGTAGAATGTATGAGTCTGGCGACATACCATCTGACTTTCGGAAAAATATCACCCACAGAATTCCGAAGACTGTAAGAGCTGACAAGTGCGATAATTATCGCACAATCAGTTTAACAGTTCATGCATCAAAGTTACTTACGAGAATAATATACAAAAGAATGGTAAAGGAAATCGAGGATGTGTTAGATGACGATTAGTTTTGCTTTAGGAAAGGTTAAGTCACCAGAGAGGCAATTCTGACATTGCGGTTGATAACTGGAGAAATACTAAAGAAAAATCAAGACACTTCATAGGATTTGTCGACCTTGAAAAAGCGTTCGACAGTGTAAAATGGTGCAGGATGTTCGAAGTTCTGAGAATGGTTCAAATGGCTCTGAGCACTATGGGACTTAACATCTGTGGTCATCAGTCCCCTAGAACTCAGAACTACTTAAACGTAACTAACCTAAGGACATCACACACATCCATGCCCGAGGCAGGATTCGAACCTGCGACCGTAGCCGTCGCGAAAGTTCTGAGAAAAATAGGGAGAGACGAGTAACATACAATACGCACAAGAGCCAAGAGGGAATAATAAGAGTAGACGACCAAGAATGAAGTGCTCGGATTACGAAGAGGGTAAGACAGGGATGTAGTCTTTCCCGCTTACTGTTCAATCAGTGCATCGAAGATGCAATGATGGAAATAAAAACAAGGTTCAGGAGTGGAATTAAAATTCAAGGTGAAAGGACGTCAACGATAAGTTACGCTGACATTGCTATCCTGTGAGAAAGTGAAGAATTACACCATCTCGTAAATGGAAGGAACCCTCTGATGAGTGCAGAACATGGACTGAGAGTAAATCGAAGAAAGATGGAAGTAATGAGAAGTAGCAGAAAAGAGAACAGCGGGAAACTTAACACCAGGATTGCGCTCACAATGTAGATGAAGCTGAGGTATTCTGCTACGTAGGCAGCAAAATAACCTATGACGGACGGAGCAAGGAGGGCATCAAAAGCGGACTAGCAGTGACAAAAAGGGCACTCACTGCGAAAAGAAGCCTAGTACTATAAAAACATAGACCTTAATTTGAGGAAGAAATTCCTGAGAATGTTCTTTTGGAGCACAGCACTGTACGGGAGAGAAACATAGACTGTGGATAAACCGGAACAGAAGAGAATCAAAGAATTTGAGATGTGGTGCTATAGATTAATGTTGAAAATTAGGTGGCCTGATAAGGTAAGGAATAGGTTGTCGCAGAGTCGGAGAGGCAAGGAATATGTGGAAAACACTGACTAGGAGAAGGCACAGGATGGTAGGACGTCTGTTAAGACAACAGGGAACGATTTGCGAGGTACTAGAGGGAGCTGTAGTTTGCAAAAAATGTAGAGGAAGACAGAGATTGGAATACATTCGGCAAGTAACTGAGAACGTAGGTTGCAAATTCTACTCTGCATTGAAGATGTTTGCACAGGAGAGGAATTCATGGCGGGCCGCATCAAACCAGTCAGTAGAAATTTTTGGAAATTTGTGATGAGGTTCTACGGGACCAAAGTGCTGAGGTCATAGGTCCCTAGACTTACACACTAATTAATCTACCTTAAGGACAACACAAGCACACAAAAACCACACACAGAAAAACCACACACACACACAAAAAAACCACACACACGCACAAAAAAACCACATACACGCACGCACAAAAAAACCACACACACGCACGCACAAAAAAACCACACACACGCACGCACAAAAAAACCACACACACACACGCACAAAAAAACACACACACGCACGCACAAAAAAAACACACACACGCACGCACAAAAAAAAGACACACACGCACACACCCAAAAAGACACACACACACACACACACACAAAAAAGACACACACACACACACACACACACACACACACACACACACACACACACACACACACCCAAAAAAGACACACACACCCAAAAAAGAGACACACACACACACACACACACACACACACACACACACACACACACACCCAAAAAAGACACACACACACACACACACACACAAAGATACACACACAAAGACACACACACAAAGACACACACACAAAGACACACTCCCAAAGACACACACACAAAAACACACACACACACACACAAAACACACACACACACACACACAAAAAAAACACACACACACACACACACACACACACACACAAACAAACACACACACACACACACACACACACACACACGAAGACACAAGGTGGTGCTCTGTGCCGGGTGAGATCACCTCTCTTATCCTCTATCTGAGCTGCTTGTCGCCTACTGAGGGGTGTGCTTTGTCCGTTATGTGGAATCGTTCTCTGACCGCCTCGGCTATACCGCGGGAATGGGATCGTGCGCACGCCGGCAGCAACGCAACCTTTGCCAAACGATGTTTATAAACTTTTCGGTAAAAAATTTGGTTCTCACGTATCTCATAACCTCATTTATCACCTTCATGATGAACTGCCTATCATTTGTTAAGGGTCATAGTTATTCTGATATTTCTGTATTAAGCAAGGTACTACGCAATGAAAAATAGAGGTCGCTATGAATTTGCGTTTGGTGCATACGAAATGGAGGTAAGATATTATTCTTTAAACCTGAGATGGATCTATATCTATTGCCAATCTTGAGAAAATGGTTGTATGTGGTGCACTCACTACTGATGGTGTGCACAAACAATGAAGGGCAAGTGGAAAATTCATAACATCCCTCATACCTCGTAAATGGGGCGAGATACCAAAACGATTTCTGCAAACGATAGCATGCCAAGGGGAGAGTATTTTTCTGTGTAGCTAACATGCAAAACTTTCTTATCTACTATGGTGTAGTAGTGAATTCACATTTTTTCAGTGAAATAATGTAATTAGTTTAAGAGCCATCGAGTGCTCGTGAAATGAGAATTGGTATGGGTTGGTAATTTTGGAAAGTTGTGATAAGTTCTATGGGGCCAAACCGCTGAGGTCATCGGTCCCTAGTCATACACACTACTTACTCTAACTTAAACTAACTTACGCTAAAGACAACACATACACCCATGCACGAGGGAGGACTCGAACCTCCAACGCAGGAATCCGCGCGAACCGTGTCAAGACGCCCAAGACCGCGGGGCTACCCCGAACGGCTATAGGTTGGTAACAACTGGAGGAATCTTATTTTTATTCTAAGCATGAGTTTTTCATAAGCTATTGACCTATCTGTCTTCAGCTGTTTTATTAATACTAGACTGCTTCAGCATTCTGTCGCAGTTGCAACTGTATTAGGATGTTAGTGACGTGAAAGTATATAAAACCCGCTGTGTTTTGGAAAAAGAAGCTGATTTTAACATGACAAATGGAAACAACAGAAAGCAAATAATTATTTAATACAAAAAATTTTCAAATGGGCTGGAAAGTATAAAGTACTACCATGTAATAGTCCTGAAAATTTGTGCATCTGAATTTTTCGTAACTGTTACAATACTTATTTATCTAAAACGAAAAGCGCGGCGCGCATGTAACAGATAATTGGTGCATGAATAGTTCACCTAAGTCACTAACCATTTTATTGCACTGCATTTAAAATGAACTATTTTGTGATCTTTCTCAATGACAGATCCTTTCTAGACTCCATGCGACACTGAAGCGCCAAAAGAAACTGGTATAGTCATGCGTATTCAAACACAGAGATATTTACACAGTAGAATACGGCGCTGCGGTCGGCAAGGCCTATACAAGATAACAAGTGTCTGGCGCAGTTTTTAGATCGGTTACTGCAGCTACAATGGCAGGTTATCAAGATTTAAGTGAGTTTGCAGTGATATTAGTCGGCACACGAGCGATGGGGACACAGCATCTCCGAGGTAGCAATACAGTCGGGTTTTCCCCGTACGACCATTTCACGAGTGTAACGTGAATATCACGAATTCGTAAAACATAAAATCTCCGACATCGCAGTGACCGGAAAAATATTATCCTGAGGGAACGTAACCAGTGACGACTGAAGAGGATCGTTCAACGTAATAGAAGTCCAACCCTTCCACAAACTACTGCAGATTTCAGTGCTGGGCCATCAACAAGCGTCAGCGTGCGAACCATTCAACGAAACATTTACGATATGGACTTTCGGAACCGAAGCCCCATTCGTGTTCCCTTGATGACTGCATGAAATAAAGTTTTTCGCCTCGCCTTGCTTTGTCAACACCGACGTTGGAATGTTGATAACTGGAAACATGTTGCCTGGTCGCAAGAGTTTCGTACCAAATTGTGTCTAGCGGATGGACGTGTACGGGTGTGGAGACAGCCTCGTGAATCCATGGATCCTGCTTGTCAGCAGGGGACTGTTCATGCTGGTGGAAGCTGTGTAATGGTGTGGAGCGTGTACACTTTCAAAATAGCTACAGACTGGTTCCAAGAACATTCTACTAGTTTAAAAACTTACGCTGATCACCAAACTCACCAGACATGAACATCACTGAGCATATCTCAGATGCCTTGCAACATGCTGTTCAGACGAGACCTTCACCCCTCGTAATCTTACGGATTTATGGATAGCCCTGCAGGATTCATAGTGTCAATTCCATCCAACACTACGTCAGACGTTAGTCGTGTCCATACCACGTCGTGTTGCGACACATCTGTTTGTTCGCGAGGCTCTAAACATTGTTAGGTTGGTGTACCAGTTTCTTTCGCTCATCAGTGTGTTGTCTACTGTATGTGCCTCACGTTTTCAGTTTTAATTTTACAAGTGTTGTCACAACTATTATAAATAGAAGTACAATTTTTCAGGAAAAGTTGTATGCGGTTAGGAATCTGTATGGGGTTAGAAAAAATCTTTCTTTTAGCCCATTTTAAAAACATGTTATTTTAACGTTTTTATTTACATAATTGTTTTCTGATTTTTAGTCTTGTCTGTGTGAATTTTTTCAGTCGATTTCAAACATTTGATGAGAATACGAGGAAATATATGTAGTACATTTCAGGTAAATTTCAGTTGCTTCGTCGTCCATTCTTATTATTCCCTCTTGCTTCTTGTACATATTGTATATTATCCGTCCCTCTCTATAGCTTACTCCTATTTCTCTCAGAATTTCGGACATCTAGCACCATATTACATTGTCGAATGCTTTTTCCAGGTCGACAAATCCTATGAACGTGTCTTTATTTTTCTTTAGTCTTGCTCCCATTATCAACTGCAATGTTAGAATTGCCTCTCTGGTGCCTTTACCTTTCCTAAAGCCAAACTGATCGTCATCAAACATATCCACAATTTTCTTTACCATTGTTCTGTATATTATTGGATGCATGAGCTGTTAAGCTGATAGTGCAATAATTCTCGCACTTGTCGGCGCTGGGAATGTTTGGAATATTCGAAAGTCAGATGATGTCGCCAGACTCATACGTTTTACACACCAATGTGAACAGTCATTTTGTTACGACTTCACCCAACATAAAGTTCTGATGGAATGTTATCCGTCCCTTCTCTCTTATTTGATCCTAGGTCTTCCAAAACTCTTTCAAATTCTGTATCTAATATTGGATCTCTTATATCTTCCATAGCCATCAGACAAGTCTCCCCCCCCCCCCCCCCCCCTCGTAGAGACTTTTCTGTATGCTTAGTTAGTCCTTACGACAGTCACATACAGTCACATTTCTCATACAGCCATTTCGCCTTACCTTCTCCGCACTCCCTCTTTATTTCATTCCTAAGTGACTTGCACTTCCGTATTTCTGAATTTCCCTGAACCTTTTCGTACTTCCTCCTGGCATCGATGAACTGAAGTACTTCTTCTGTTACCCGTGGTTTCGTCAGAATTACCTTCTTTGTACCTATGTTTTTCTATCCAAATTCTGTGGTTGCTCTTTCTAGAGGTGCCCATTGCTCTTCAGCTGAAGTGCCTACTGATCTATTTGGTATCGCAGTATCTAAGCCTCAGAGAACTTCAGGTTTATCTCTCCATTCCTTCGTACTTCCGTACTCCCGTTCTTTGCGCAGTGATTCTTCCTTAGTAGTCTTCAACTTAATCTTCATTACTATTACATTGTGATCTGAGTCAACATCTGCTCCTGCATACGCCTTAAATCCAGTATCTGAATTCGGAATCTGTGCCTGACCATTGATGTAATCTAACTGAAACTTCCCGTATCTTCCAGCCTTTTCTAGTTGTATTTCGTCCTCTTGTGTTTTTGAACAGAGAATTCACTATTACGAGCTGAAATTTATTGCAGAACTAAATTAGTCTTTCTCCTCTCTCATTCCTACTACCAAGCCTATATTCTCCAGTAACCCTTTCTTCTACTCCTTTTCCTACAAACATAGTCCAATCCCTCATGGCTATTATATTTTCGTCTCTTTTTGCCTACTGAATTATCTGTTCACAATCCTCACATACACTGATCAGCCAGAGCATTATGACCACCCACTTAAAAGCCGGTATGTCCACCTTTGGTAGGGATAACAGCGGCGACGCATCGTGGCATCGAAACAATGAGGCTTTGGTACATCGCTGTAGGGAGCTGGCACCACCTGTGCACACACAAGCCAGCTAATTCCCTTAATTTCTGGGGGGGGGGGGGGGGGGGGCGATGAGCTCTCTCGCCAAGTTCATTCACATCCCGGATGTGCTCGATCGCGTACAGATCTGTCGAGCTAGGCGGCCAGAACATCAACTATAACCCGCTTCTGTGTTCCTCGAACCACTCCATCACACTCCTGGCCTTATGAAAGGCGCATTATCTTGTTGAAAATGCCACTGCAGTCGGGTAACTGAGCGTCATGAATGAGTGTACTTGGTCTGCAACCAGTGTACGATACTCCTTGGTCATCGTGATGCCTTACAAAAGCTCCACTGAATCCATGGATGCCCTCGTAAATGTTTCTCAGAGAGTAAAGCAGCCGCCGCCAATTTGTCTCCATCCCGCAGTACAGATGTCAAGGAGCTGTTCCCCTGTGTAACACCTACAATGCCTCTCGGTATTAATAAACCAAAATAGCTCCCAAATTAGCTCCAATGCCCTCGAAATATAAATTCAGAAAATGTCCCAAGCCCCTCCACAAGTAGTAATTAACGAAACAGAAATAAGAGGAAAATAGAGGGAACTCTATAGTAGAAAAGAATTTTAATCATAAATTTTGGAAGCATGCGGGGGGGGGGGGGGGGGGGGCAACGATAGAAATGGTTAAATTATTAGTTATTCTTATATATGAGAAGATCAATATTATAGTCACAGAACGTAGGTCTTGAACACCAAAGATAGTATTTACTAAAGTATAAATAGACATACAATGCAATTATGATATACCAGTCTCTATCCTCTAGTCTGTTCGAAGTCAATTAGGACGTACAGCTTAAGGAAGCGACAATAGGAGCTTTATTAAACCAGGGCGCAAGAATAAATCGCGACTAGGTTGTTTTTTGGGAAGCATTAATTTCAGATCAGAATTAGAACTTTTGTCATATTAGAGGGACGGGGAGGTAATCAATAATCTCTCTGACTTTAACGTCACTTCGTGTGAAGATTTAAATATTTTACGGAATTAACGATTTTTGGACAGATTCGGACTTTGTATTGTGGTAGTGGAAAAGCTTTACTTCACGCGACTAGTAATCATAGTTCGTGACGGTTTATGGATATTAAACGGGATCAATCTTTTTATCGAAAGGGTCTTGAGTATGGCAACTTGCATTGTTTAGTATCTCTGATATTGACGGGATTCCAGATTAGATACTTATCCAAAGAACCACTTTGAATGCGATCATGTGAATGAACTGATTTATTAATAATTATTGTTAAATAAAATAACGTATTAATTTGAAACTGACTATTCGTCTTCAACTTTACTTCGATTTAGGTTCATAAATAATTAGGTTACGTGATTTTCACCAAGAATAAACTGCAGACTAGTAACTGAAACAAGCGAACGAGAATCTATTGAAAACACTAGTATTAATTTACTTACGGTTTTTTCCTTCAGAACTGGGAAGACAATACGTGTAGTGACTCACTGGGGTTGATTTAAGAACTAGCCGGGATAAAACAAAACCGCTCAATACCAGTCAATGTATAGATAAATTAACATTCCTACTTTTATGCAAGATAAGGAAGTCGTGATAGAAAAAAGGGTCGCTACAAACGTATATGGCGCCCAACATGGGGGATTGTCTACATTTAAAGATATTGGTTTCAATTTTTAAATTGGATAAATAACCTTGCTGCATTCGGGGTTTCGAATCCCAGCCAGACATTACATCATTTTCATTCACTTCTCAACCAAATTTCACCCTTTTCTTTGGTCTAAAATTAAAATAATGGTCAGAAAAGATCTTGGTTTGCATCACTCCGGTATCCAATCTGTCCATTCTCTCGTCAGGAATTTCATTACTAGAAACCGTGGAAATTTAAATGTTGTTTTGATACATGCCCTCCCATTGGCATGATGAAAAAAGTATCGAGATTCATCAGACCTTGCATCCCTCTGCCACTGTGCCAACGGCCAGTACCCTGTGTTACGCGCCCGTTCCAGCCCTAGTTGCCTATGTCGTAGTGTTAACATCGGCGCGTGCATGGGCCGTCGGCTGCAGAGGTCCCTCGTTAGGAGAATTAGGTGCGCTGTCTGTTCAGACACACTTGTTCTCTGCCCAACATTAACATCTGATGTCAGTTTCGCCAGATTTACCCTACTGACCTGTTTTGCCGGTCTGCCCAGAGTACGCTTCCGACCCGTTATGAGGGTGGCCGCCCAAACCCACGACTTCTATACGTGGTTTCACCTTGGTTTCGCCACGTGTTGAAGATATTCACCACAGTATTCCTCGAACACCCGACAAGTCGCGCATTCCCAAGCTGCTGGGCCACCAGGTCATCACAATCTGCCAATCGAACGTAGACATATTACGCGCCTTCCTCATTCTACACAAGGACTGGACACTTACTGATACCACATATACCGTGCTTGTTACAGCAGTTATTCGTCGCCAAGTGACACTACTATCGTCTGGACTGGTTTATATCGATAGTAGGTCGGTGGTCATAATGTTGTGACTGATCAGCGTACTTTCCCTGACTCTTCATATTCCACATCCAACGTCACCAACTATACTTCAATTATTGATGTCGTTCTGATAAGAACAACCACCATACCACTGAACTGTTTACAGTATCTCACCCTATGCCCTACCTTTCTATTTACACTGAAGAGCCAAAGAAACTGGTACACCTGCCTAATATCGCGTAGGGCCCCCGCGAGCACCCAGAAGTGCTGCAATGAGACGTGGCATGGACTCAACTAATGTCTGACGAAGTGTTGGAGGGAACTGACATCATGAATCCTGCAGGGCTGTCCATAAATCCGTAAGGGTACGAGGGGGTGGAGATCTCTACTGAAGAGCACGTTACAAGTTTTCTCGGATATGCTCAATAATGTTCATGTCTGGGGAGTTTTGTGACCAGCGGAAGTATTTAAACTCAGAGGAGTGTTCGTGAAACCACTCGGTAGCAATTATGGACGTGTGTGGTGTCGTATTGTACTGCTGGATTTGCCAAAGTCCATCGGAATGCACAATGAACATAAATCGATGCAGGTGATCAGACAGGATGCTTACGTACGTGTCACCCGTCACAGCCATATCTAGGTGTGTCAGGATCCCATATCATTCCGACTGCACGGGCCCCACACCACTACAGAGGCTCCAACAGTTTGAACAGTCCCCTGCTGAGATGCAGGGTCCGTGGATTCATAAGGTTGTCTCCATACGCATACACGTTCATCCGCTCGATACAATTTGAAACGAGACTCGTCCAACCTAGCAACATGTTTCCAGTCGTCAACAGTCCAAAGGCGGTGTTGACGGGCTCAGACGAGGCGAAAAGCTTTGTTTCTTTCAGTCATCAGGGGTATGCGGCGGCGCGGTTCTTTCCGTCCCTTTACGATGAACCTGCAACTACATGTGAAACTGTCTCAGCAGATCATCAGTAGGGAAGCCGAGTGAAACCTACTGTACTTAGATGTGAACCAGGCTGCAATTTAAGTCACTAATCTACGTTTCGGGGGAACGTTTTCAAACAAATGAAAGGTTGGAAATTTTGTCTTCAATTAATATATTCTGAAACTTAGGTGAACAAGTATCACTGCCAAGCCCTTGCTAGTCTTAACACAGTCACTCACAATCCCTTTCACTCACGTTAGCAAGTTTATAGTGTTGCATTTCCAGAAAACGTAATAGCTACAAAATACTGATTGTTTTTGATTGAGAATGCACGCCAAATCTTAAGTCTGTCGGTACCAAATACAGTCACAGTTTTTAGCCACCGACCTGCTCAATACGCTACGCGGAATATATGCCCTTTCCTCGTCACAAAATTCACTTAAAAATTCCGAAATTTCTACACACACACACATAGGAATAATTATGCTGTCACTTTCCAACACTTTTGATGTATGAAACACTGCTACATCTGGCAACTTATTTCCATCGGAACTACTACTACTACTACACACGTCCGATTTGTTTCATGGCTAGGCTTCGACTCTTCTTTAGAATACTCTCAGTCTTCTCTACTAGCAGAGAAAGAATATTGCTTTACCATTGGTCAGTTCACTCAACAGCCAATAACAAAACAACATTCTCCCGCGTCAATCCGCGCTTTTCATCAATAACCAATCGCAAAACAGTAAACCTAACGACTGCACTTTTTACCGACGTAATTATCTAATATGCTGAAGTTTTGTTTATGCATAAAGTTATTTACTATTGTTATTTATACCTGAATTAACTTTCCCTTTACCATAAACTTACTTTAGAAATCTATTCAACAAAAATCCCCTTTGTTCATATTCATACTTCTTTGAAATGTTCCCACTCTAAATCCTACTACACAACTCGTTAATCAATTATCTTCATATTAACCTTAAACCACAACACTCACGCGTCATTCATACTGCTAAAACACATTTATAATATTTTACATACACAAAAAGACATAATAACACTTTATGAAAATTCTAGAACAGCTTATGAAAAACATTCTATTACTTCAGTGCACTCTAGTGGCCACAATCAAAACTAAAATCACCGTCCCCTTATCCAATAGTCCTCCATCGGCTGATTCATAAACTACGTGCGCGTCCAGTCTCGCGTCACTATCTGTCACTATCCAGATCTGAGACAACTCCCACTTAACCGCCGCCAAGGCAGGATCGGTATATGGCGCTACGCCTCACACCCCATACGATTATAAAATTATTCCAAAAAATTTTAAAATTATACTAATATCGTACCTGACTTAAAATTACAAAATATTTCACATAAATATTCTCATTCTTATAGACTAAAATCACAAATCTCTTAGTTCGGACTTGGCAGTCTATAGCTAACCTAGTCTAAAATCTTTAATTTCTTTAATAATAATCCTTTCTTACTTGAAAATATTTTTTGCCAATCTCTCAAAAACATTCCTAACTTTTTAGTAACTTTTTACATTTACTTTTTGAATGTCTTTTCAGGCACTGCAGTTGGTGTCCTACTATTTAATGATAGTATTTTGTCCTACCTTAAAAAACTGCACATAACTATCGCCTCTTTATCAAACATATTTCCGTTAGTCTTGAGTATGGCAACTTGCATTGCAGCATCCATAACACACCTCTGTTCTCCACTTATTGGTACCTCCATGGTTTACATGCATTGCTGTCCCTGAAACCATACTCCTGTCTAAGCCTACTCCATTTATATGCATCCTAATATACAATTACTTACAGTGTAGGAGATTATTTACATTTTATTACTATTTAGTTTAACTTGAATTCAAATGAAAGTTAATTAACAGAGTATTGCTTACTCAAATCAGCAAGATCAAAAGTATTCGAAAACCTTTTCTAAAATTTACTTCTTTTCCAAAAACTGAATGAATTTAAAAGAACTAGTTGCTATTGCAAACAAAGGTTATATTAATTTTTTCTGTTTAACTTTCACTCAACTTGAAAATATTTAATGGTAAAAAACACATTTCCTATAAAGCAATTATTTACAAACATTTTTATAGTATGTAGTTACCACATTTTATTCTAGTGTCTCTTTTCATCACTCCTTCCTCATAGTTTCACCGCTATGTAACAGAAATCAAGTATTGTATTTACAAAATATACATATATTCTCCACATTCATTCATACTCCACTTGCAAAAAATATTCTTCACCTGGATCTCCTTTACTAACTGCCCTTGTCACATCCGGTTACTCTCATATTTGTACATGTCACTCAGCCTTAAATGACAAACTGACTCCCATCTCTCTCACCACAAAACTTACTTCATCTTAATCCCATGTCTCCATCTGACACCTACAAACACACCTTCCCTGATAGAGAAGAATATTACAGAAGATAGATTCAGCTCAGAATGATTGGAAGAGGAAGGCTGGCAATACGAAAAGAAAATGAAATAGCACTGCCAGTAACTTTTTTACAGTTCAGGAATTATAAGGAAGTTATGGAATACTTCCACCCTATTTATTTTCACTGGCAACAGAACTTCATGTCTAACAGGTGTTATCAGTTTTCCAGTAGCTACAGTTATCTGTACCGCCATTACTGACATAATTATAAGATCATTGCCTTTTTGCAATGATTCTAACTAACCTTTACTCACAGCACATAAATCACTACCTGTATCTGCTAAACACTGTACCTCTTCATCACACACCTGCAGACTAATTATTGGTTGTCTCAATACTTTCCTTTCCTTGCTAGTATCAGCACCCTCCCCCAACAAGTCATTCACAACCTCTCTTCTGTCGAAACCTTGCCTGTTTCCGAAAATCACACAGATTTTTGCAGAATCACCTTCACCACTTTTTTCCCCCATACTAAGTATTCTATCCACTAGTGACAGCTCAAAACTCCTTTCTGGCGCTTCGCTATTCTCCATTATAGCCTCTCTCTCTTCTTTTTCTCCACTATTAATTAGTCGAGCCCCACTTTGGTCACCATCCTCCTGTCTCTCCCTAATAGCCTCACAAATGTGGTCATTTATAGACGCTAATATTTCCTCCACACTGGCATCACTAATTTCCTGCAATTCTGCAGCCTCTGTACTTTCTCCTTCCTCAGAACATGATTCGACTTCAGCTTGGTTGCTAACCACTTTCTTGCAGTCGGATTCTGTCACATATTCCACTAATACACCATCCCTCTCGTCTGCAATATAGTGCTTATCTTGTTTATGTCTATCCAAAAAATCCTTTTAACCTCCATTAAACGTACAGATTTTTACGTAGCTCGTTTGGTCTGCTGCTACTACCTTCTCCTGTTCCTACCTTACAGTCCTTGTCCGGCTACTATTAACATATAGAAAAGGTTTTGCTAGCGTGCTCAAACTAGTACTTCTCGTCTGGTAAATGCTAGCCCTTTTACACACGGCATTTAGTTTCACGGATTCTGTAATTCAGTATCCTTTCTTACGCTTACCCCTCTCTGCTGTTGCCTTTGCACAACATCATTCTCTTGCACTAGAGAATGATCGATTATCGTACACCTGCTCCCCATTACTCCGCCTATCATTTGCAACTTAGTGCCACCTCCTGGCACCTCTGCCCCTGCCATTTCCACGGAACTCGCCAATTCTGTTAATGTTTACATTATGTCGCGGTCCTGCATTATTTGGTGGTCTGTCATTACGATTTGCACATTCCTCCTCATGCAATAACTTCTCAACCCTTTCCAAATGACTAATGAACTTACGCACATCATCCCTCGGTGCTGAAATAAATTTGTTCCGCCAGTGCATAGGCAGTTTACCTTCCAAACCAATAACAGTTAGCTCTGGCTCGATTTTGTTGTTTAAGTATGACAAATTTGTCATCCACTTTAACGTGAAGTTTTTTACACTTTCCCTTCTGGGATTAAAGTTTTCCCCAGCCCAGAATATATTTAATAACTTCACCTGTTTTTGCTTACCCCAATATTCTTTCGAAAATGCTTCTTTAAATTTATCCAAAGTATCGTACTGTTCAGTAGCAATAACCCCCCAAGTTCTGGCCTCTCCTAAGAATTTTGACGTAATGAAACCTAGTTTTTGTTTCTCTGACCACAAACTAGGTAACACCTTCAAAATCATTCCAAAATTCTTTTGGATGCACATTTCCTGTTAGGAGCAAAACGTAAAAACTATCTGTTAGTGACATATGAAATTTCGGATGATTCTACCACAAAACTACACCCACTATTGTTAATTCCATGTTTGAGGTTAGTTTCAACTTGGCATAGTCTACTGTCATGCTCATCCAACCTACTTGCCACCTCTTCTACTTGGTTAGTTAGCTGAAGAACATTTTTTTCTGACTCATCCACTCGTTGTGACACAGTTTTTACTTCATTCATATATTTGTCAGATTCAGAACTGATTTTACTGGCTAATATTTTGTGATCAGTTTCACATACAGATTCTACAGCCGCTATTTTAACCTGTACTTTTTGTATACCTTCTTTAATTTCATCTACTCTTTGTTAGTTTCCAATAGCAACTCTTTTCAAAGCCTCTGTTAATTCACCTTTTACAATGCTAACTGATCTTTTGCAATTATTCTCAGCTAGAGAGATTTTGTCATCTGCTTTATTTTCTAATGACTTCATTTTCCCACATTCCTTTTAAAACAGCAGTCTGCTTTTCAAGTTTTTCATTAAACCCACTATTAAGTTCACCAATTTTTTCACTAAAACCACTGTCAAGTTTACTAATTTTTTCATTAAAACCACTGTCAAGTTTACTAATAATTTTTTCAGTTTGTCTTTGTATAGAGCCCATTAAAGCGGCAAACATTTCCTGCATACTTCCTAGTTACATTTTTGGCATCACTGTTTCTTGCTTACCTTGTTCCACCAGCACTATACCCAATTTGGTATCCACATTTGATACATTTGATTCAGTAACATTCCCAACACTATCATCACACACCTGATCGTTACTGAGTTCATGCTTAATGTCACTTTTTGAATTAGTATTATCCCCACTAGTTACTTTAACAGACGTACTTGAAGCAGACTCAATTCCACTGTTCGTAAATAACATAGAAATATCATCAAAAACATCCCCTTTTATTTTACATCTACTCCTTCTCTCTGTTCAGGTGTGCTAGTGTGTGAAGCACTCGCACTGATTATAAGTTCTTCCTTCTTCACCGTATTCACAAAATCTTTATCACTTGCCATGTTTCTCAGTCTTTCAGCACACACACACACACACACACACACACACACAACAGATGTAAAAAAGTTGACTTATCTTGTGTCGAATGCTGTAGCCTCGGCGTGTTGAAACTGCGAGTCCGATCCCCTGAGGCTGCCATAACAGTTTCCGGGCTCCCGATCGTCGCGCTGCCCCATTGTACTGCTCACCGCCACCGCTAACATGCCATCTGCTGCTTCGCTGCGCTCCCTTTGCCACTGCAGCCGTTGCGTATCATCTTCTTTCTTGCAATTCCAGCAACTCGAAACGGGTTCCATTCAAACTAGTGCTAGTACCGCTTCACTAAATTCTTTCACTAACGTTCACTGTTCGGTCCATCAAAATCTTTCTCTCGACCGCGGATTCAAAATACTACGGCCTTAGTGTTTCCCGGCACCGATGCACCACGTGCGGCGGGCGGTTCTTTCCGTCCCTTTACGACGAACCTGCACCTTCCTGTGAACATTGTCTCAGCAGATCATCAGTAGGGAAACCGAGTGAAACCTACTGTACTGCGACGTGAACCAGCCTGCAATTTAAGTCACTAATCTACGTTTCGGGAGAACGTTTTCACACAAATGAAAGATTGGAAATTTTGTCTTCAATTAATATATTCTGAAACTTAGGTGATCAAGTATCACTGCCAAGCCCTTGCTAGTCTTAACACAGTCACTCACAATCCCTTTCACTCACGTTAGCAAGTTTATGGTGTTGCATTTCCAGAAAATGTAATAGCTGCAAAAATACTGATTTTTTTTTTTTTTTTTTTTTTTTTGAGAATGCTCGCCAAATATTAAGTCTGTCGGCACCAAATGCAGTCACAGTTTTTAGCCACCGACCTGCTCAATACGCCACGCGGAATGCGGAATATATGACTTTTCTCGTCACAAAATTCACTTAAAAAATCCGATATTTCTACACACACACATAGGAATAATTATGCCGTCACTTTCCGATACTTTTGATGTATGAAACACTGCTAGATCCGGCAACTTATCGTTTCCATCGGAACAGCTACTACACACGTCCGATTTGTTTCATGGCTAGGCTTCGACTCTTCTTTAGAATACTCTCAGTCTTCTCTACTAGCAGAGAAAGAATATTGCTTTACCATTGGTCAGTTCACTCAACAGCCAATAACAAAACAACATTCTCCCGCGTCAATCCGCGCTTTTCATCAATAACCAATCGCAAAACAGTAAACCTAACGACTGCACTTCTTACCGACGTAATTATCTAATATGCTGAAGTTTTGTTTATGCATAAAGTTATTTACTATTGTTATTTATACCTGAATTAACTTTCCCTTTACCATAAACTTACTTTAGAAATCTATTCAACAAAAATCCCCTTTGTTCATATTCATACTTCTTTGAAATGTTCCCACTCTAAATACTACTACACAACTCTTTAATAAATTATCTTCATATTAACCTTAAACCACAACACTCACGCATCATTCATACTGCTAAAACACATTTATAATATTTTAAATACACAAAAAGACATAATAACACTTTATGAAAATTCTAGAACAGTTTATGAAAAACATTCTATTACTTTAGCTCACTCTAGTGGTCACAATAAAAACTAAAATCACAGTCCCCTTATCCAATATTGTCCTCTATCGGCTGATACATGAACTACGTGCGCGTCCAGTCTCGCGTCACCATCTGTCACTATCCAGATCTGAGACAACTCCCACTTAACCGCCGCCAAGGCAGGATCTTGTATATGGCGCTACGCCTCAGGTACACGAGTGGGCTTTCGGGTCCGAAAGCCCATATCTATGTTTCGTTGAACGGTTCGCACGCTGACGCTTATTGATGGCCCAGCACTGAAATCTGCACCAATTTGCGGAATGGTTGCTCTTCTGTTTCAAGATAAGAATTTAAAACAAAACAATTGTTTCCTCTGAGGGTCAGTGGGGTATTTCTAAAGGGATTTCCCACAGTAAAAACAGGTGGTCGGTACTAGTTACTAGTGCCCTAAGGATAAAGTGAAATTTGTCAAATCTGTCGCTGCCCCAGCAGGAATTAAGGCTAGATTAGCACGTAAGTTGCATAAAACAATTTATCAGCTGTGTAATAATGAATCGACATGCGCTCCACTGGACACGGGCAGGTCAGTGACTGGAGTAAGGGAGAAGTATTTTCATACACAGCAGACAGTGAACTGGTGTTCGAATCTGAATTTGGGTGACACCTCTTACGTGACGGCCTATTTAAGTGCCTTCTGGATATCGGGATAGATCATTGTTAAATTAAGAAACAAATTAAGGATAGCAAAGGGGGCCATATATTGAACTGATTTTGCGGTAGGATGTAATTAGGAGAACTGATTGATCTCGAACTGGGCACAAGGTAAATTCACCAACCAGTTTTCCAAAAATAGGACATTTTCGTTTCGTCTTTATTCTGAAGCGCCAGTAGCGGTGGTACAGCAGAGGGAAAGGGAAGGTGGTACATAATTAGATCATCTATTATCGAGAGGGAGCAAGTACAGCAAATGTAGAGAGAATATGGTGATGTGTTAATGAATATGCTAGGTTTGACTAACCTAATTGTCATACTGATTAATCTATACTGTGCCGGCGAGAAGAACTCTGTATCGTCTGTTGCCACTGTGCATGAAAGTTCAGGAGAAGAAATGTTGCAGTAAGAAGTTATTCGCCCTTCCAAATTACTTTATTCGGCTCGTGTATTTCTTGTAGCAAAACCGTCTGGAAAACCGAGACTAGTGGTTGATTACAGAGACATTCATAAGAAGTTAGTCCGCTGTTTTATTCCATTGCCAGACTTGCATATCTGTTTAGGCTAGTGCTCAGATGCCTGTGTTTCTGCTACCTTGGTTTTGAACCAGTGATGCTATCCAATTCCGTCGGATTTAAAGTTTGTTTGGGAGCCTTTTGATCTCGCCACTGAGCCAGCTCTGTTTCCACAACTCTTCGATAAATTGTTTTCCAGTATCCAGTTGAAATTCGTGAACCATTATTTAGACGACGTGGTGATTTTTAGTGAAAATTGGCGGAAGCATATGGAACACTTGAGGGAAGTATTTACACGCCGAAGGAATGTGGAACTTACGGTTGCACCCGAAAAAGTGATGTTTGGTTTCCCTGACATGTGTTCTAGGGCATATCGTGTAAACGAGGGCATTCAGAATTGATCCTGAATGTGCTAACGCCATTAGAGTGTGCCCTCCGCCGATAAATGCTAAGGAAATACCAAGATTTGTGGAACAACTCCATTGTTTTTTGGAAATTTGTACTGAATTTTGAGCAGATGGCCAGGCCATTGAATGAGTTACGAGAAAAGGGCTGCAAAGTCCAGTGAAGTGAATCCCTACAGGCAGTGTTACAGTGCTTGAAGGAAACCCCACGTGTTGGCAATACCACATTTCTACAAAGAGTTAATAGGGCAAACCATTTCCTCAATGGCTGGTGTAGCGTCTGTATTACTTCAAGAGTAAGCACAAGAAAAGCCAGTATCATATGCTTCAAGAGGCCTAACACCATATTACTTGAAGTACTTCATTTACGAGCTTGAGGTATTATCAGTTAACCCTGAAAAAATTCGGGTTTTATCTAGAACATAGGCCCTTCCTGTTAGAGACCGACAGTTTTTCGTTATAAATACTAGAGTCAAGTTGTAAATTCATATTATTTCTGATAATTTGTTAAATATACATCCTTTTATTGTTAGTGTATTTTTTGTAATGTTTTCCTATTTGAACACTGTCATTTTCGTGTCTTATGTACAAACAATATCTGTGTAAGTTGCACATCATATTTATCTGTGTTTGAGACATTCAGTTGTCACCTGAAAATGGTCTGAGAAGCAGAAATTCGTTTCGAGACCAAATAAATATAATTTCGCAGAACGTTAGAAAGTCTTTCCTTTTTTGATATTTTTATCATGTCCTGCCAAATACCAAGGCAAATTCAGTTAATTTTAAAGAATATTGTTTCGTATATATGTGTTTACAGGAAAAGTTGACTATTATTTGGCCTTGTAAAGCAATAGGTTCAGTACTGAAAATTACCGTTGAAGGTGGCAAGCCGATACGCCAGTTATATTTCAACGTTAATTAGGGATTCGGAAACTCTGGTATCCACTTGCAAACCCACGTTCATATTGATAATGAGCAGACAGATAATTAGCTAGAGTTGAGTTTTGGTATCGGGTAATGGCACCGACGCGAAGTTCTTCTGTGTGCTACTGTGCCGTTTCGCAGGCTGCGGGCAGCTTTGACTGGCGGCCGACACGTGCATACGTATATTGTTAGTAAAATACATTGCATTATGCTGTGGGCAATTGCGCGAACTGTGGCTGCAGGAGTTCCTTGTTTTTGCTACAATTTGCGAACTATTAATACTATAATGTATACCGTAGAGACAGGCTGAACAGTGAAGGGGGAGGCGTGTTTATAGCGATAAGAAGTGCAATAGTATCGAAGGAAATTGACGGAGATCCGAAATGTGAAATGATTTGGGTGAAGGTCACGGTTAAAGCAGGCTCAGAGTTGTCTTGTGACAGCCAGAGCGAGAGCACCAGCAGCAGCGAGTACTGTTTGTATAAAGCGTTTATTTTGCATTTTGTTTACGACCTTCCACTAAGGAAGGGATTCTATTTGTGTTTATCTGCTCTGCATAGTAACTAACAGTTCTTGATAAAACTTTACGTAGTTTTCGTGTTAGATTTCTTAGTGTTTTCTTGATCGTTTAGAACAGAAAGCGCCCTAAAACCGTCTTTTGTTTGTTTCGCGGCCGTTAGCCACTAGTCACTTGAATCAGCAGTTGTCTTGTGACAGCCAGAGCGAGAGCACCAGCAGCAGCGAGTACTGTTTGTATAAAGCGTTTTTGTACTTATTTGCTGCGCTTAGCTTTTAAATAGTTTTTCTGGGAAAACCTAGCGTAGTTTTCGCGTCTCGTATTTCAGTGAGTGTTTCTTGATTATCAGAGTAGCTCATCAGAAGATTATCTTGGGAATTTGTCACCGTATAGAGTAGGGTAAACATAGTCATGTGTAGGGACTGTGGTTGTTGTGAGCGGACGCAAGGAGAATTGGCCACTCTTCGGGGGCAGGTGGAGGCTTTGTCTGTTAGGCTCATCGAGCTCGAGGCGCAGGCGTCGGCTCGTAGTGGCGTTGGGGCAACTGTGGTGAGACCTATGCCTACTTCGGTGGCCTTGGAATCACATGGAACCCCTGATGTCGCTGCGTCTTCCGGCAGTGAACATCTTACCGGTCAGCCATCACTCCAGGGTGAATGGCGGACAGTGGTGGGCTCGCGCGTGCCTGGCCGAAAGGCGAAGGTGGGATCTGGCCGCGTGGCAGCTGCCTTACCCCTTTCCAACAGGTACGGGGTGCTTCCTAGTGGTGATGACATCGTTTCCGAGCCACCACAGGATGCCTCGCCTGTTGGGCCAGTGGCCGATTCTCCGGCAAGGTCCCGACAGTCACAGAGGGCGGGCCTATTAGTTATAGGGAGCTCCAACGTTAGGCGGGTTATGGAGCCCCTCAGGAAAATAGCGGGTAGGTCGGGGAAGAATGCCAGTGTGCACTCGGTGTGCTTGCCGGGGGGTCTCGTCCGTAATGTGGAGGAGGCCCTTCCGGCAGCTATTGAACGCACTGGGTATGACCGGCTGCAGATAGTAGCACATGTCGGAACGAATGACGCCTGCCGCTTGGGTTCTGAGGCCATCCTTGGTTCCTTCCGGCGGCTGGCTGATTTGGTGAAGACAACCAGCATCGCACGCGGAGTGCAAGCTGAGCTTAATATCTGCAGCATAGTGTCCAGAGTCGATCGCGGTCCTCTGGTTTGGAGCCGTGTGGAGGGTCTAAACCAGAGGCTCAGACGACTCTGCGACTATAATGGTTGCAAATTCATCGACCTCCGTTATTGGGTGGAGAACTGTAGGGCCCCCCTAGACAGGTCAGGCGTGCACTACACACCAGAAGCAGCTACTAGGGTAGCAGAGTACGTGTGGCGTGCACACGGGGGTTTTTTAGGTTAGAGGGACCCCCCCTTGGGCGAAACGATAAAATACCTGACGGCTTACCAGAGAGGACATTATCATCGTTGATAAAGAACGTCCGTCCTCAGAGACCAAATACAGGAAAAGTTAACGTAATATTGGTAAACTGCAGGAGTATCCAGGGCAAGGTTCCTGAATTAGTATCTCTTATTGAAGGAAATAGTGCGCATATAGTATTAGGAACGGAAAGTTGGTTAAAACCGGAAGTGAACAGTAACGAAATCCTAGACACAGAATGGAATATATACCGCAAGGATAGGATAAACGCCAATGGTGGAGGAGTATTTATAGCAGTAAAGAATTCAATAATATCCAGTGAAGTTATTAGCGAATGCGAATGTGAAATAATCTGGGTTAAGTTAAGTATCAAAGGTGGGTCAGATATGATAGTCGGATGCTTCTATAGACCACCTGCATCAGCAACCGTAGTAGTTGAGCGCCTCAGAGAGAACCTGCAGAACGTCGTGAAGAAGTTTCGTGATCATACTATTGTAATAGGGGCAGACTTCAATCTACCAGGTATAGAATGGGATAGTCACACAATCAGAACTGGAGCCAGGGACAGAGACTCTTGTGACATTATCCTGACTGCCTTGTCCGAGAATTACTTCGAGCAGATAGTTAGAGAACCAACTCGTGAAGCTAACGTTTTAGACCTCATAGCAACAAATAGACCGGAACTTTTCGACTCCGTGAATGTAGAAGAGGGTATCAGTGATCATAAGTCAGTGGTTGCATCAATGACTACAAGTGTAATAAGAAATGCCAAGAAAGGAAGGAAAATATATTTGCTTAACAAGAGTGATAGGGCACAAATCGCAGAATATCTGAGTGACCACCATCAAACGTTCATTTCTGAGGAAGAGGATGTGGAACAAAAATGGAAAAAATTCAGAAACATCGTCCAGTACGCCTTAGATAAGTTCGTACCGACTAAGGTCCAAAGCGAGGGGAAAGATCCACCGTGGTATAACAATCATGTACGAAAGGTACTACGGAAACAAAGAAAGCTTCATCATAGGTTTAAGAGTAGTCGAATCATAGCTGATAAGGAAAAGCTGAACGAAGCGAAAAAGAGCGTAAAGAGAGCAATGAGAGAAGCATTCAACGAATTCGAACATAAAACATTGGCAAACAATCTAAACAAGAACCCTAAAAAGTTTTGGTCATATGTAAAATCGGTAAGCGGATCTAAATCCCCTATTCAGTCACTCGTTGACCACGATGGCACCGAAACAGAGGACGACCGAAGAAAGGCAGAAATACTGAATTCAGTGTTCCGAAACTGTTTCACTGCGGAAAATCGTAACACGGTCCCTGACTTCAGCCGTCACACGGACGCCAAAATGGAAAATATTGAAATAAACGATATCGGAATTGAAAAACAACTGCTATCACTTAGTAGCGGAAAAGCATCCGGACCAGACGAGATACCCTTAAGATTCTACAGTGATTATGCTAAAGAACTTGCCCCCTTTCTATCAGCAATTTATCGTAGATCGCTGGAAGAACGTAAAGTACCTAGCGACTGGAAGAAAGCGCAGGTCGTTCCCATTTTCAAGAAGGGTCATAAATCAGATGCGAATAATTATAGGCCTATTTCGCTTACGTCAATCTGTTGTAGAATAATGGAACATGTTTTGTGTTCTCGTATTATGACGTTCTTAGATAATGCAAATCTCCTTCATCATAACCAACATGGATTCCGCAAACAGAGATCATGTGAAACTCAGCTCGCCCTATTTGCCCAAGAAATTCACAGTGCCGTAGACACTGGCGAGCAGATTGATGCCGTATTCCTGGACTTCAGGAAGGCATTTGATACGGTTCCGCACTTACGTTTAGTGAAAAAAATACGAGCTTACGGAATATCGGACAAGGTTTGTGATTGGATTCAGGATTTCCTAGAAGAAAGAACACAACATGTCATTCTTAACGGTTCAAAATCTGCAGATGTAGAGGTAATTTCGGGAGTACCGCAAGGAAGCGTGATAGGACCTTTATTGTTTACAATATACATAAATGACTTAGTTGACAACATCGGTAGCTCCGTGAGGCTATTTGCAGATGACACGGTTGTCTACAAGAAAGTAGCAACATCAGAAGACTCGTACGTACTCCAGGAAGACCTGCAGAGGATTAATGCATGGTGCGACAGCTGGCAGCTTTCCCTAAACGTAGATAAATGTAATATAATGCGCATACATAGGGGCAGAAATCCATTCCAGTACGATTATGCCATAGGTGGTAAATCATTGGAAGCGGTAACGACCGTAAAATACTTAGGAGTTACTATCCGGAGCGATCTGAAGTGGAATGATCACATAAAACAAATAGTGGGAAAAGCAGGCGCCAGGTTCAGATTCATAGGAAGAATTCTAAGAAAATGTGACTCATCGACGAAAGAAGTAGCTTACAAAACGCTTGTTCGTCCGATTCTTGAGTATTGCTCATCAGTATGGGACCCTTACCAGGTTGGATTAATAGAAGAGATAGACATGATCCAGCGAAAAGCAGCGCGATTCGTCATGGGGACATTTAGTCAGCGCGAGAGCGTTACGGAGATGCTGAACAAGCTCCAGTGGCGGACACTTCAAGAAAGGCGTTACGCAATACGGAGAGGTTTATTATCGAAATTACGAGAGAGCACATTCCGGGAAGAGATGGGCAACATATTACTACCGCCCACATATATCTCGCGTAATGATCACAACGAAAAGATCCGAGAAATTAGAGCAAATACGGAGACTTACAAGCAGTCGTTCTTCCCACGCACAATTCGTGAATGGAACAGGGAAGGGGGGATCAGATAGTGGTACAATACGCCACACACCGTAAGGTGGCTCGCGGAGTATAGATGTAGATGTAAACATGGTAATTGGATGTCTCTATAGGCCCCCTGGCTCAACAGCTGTTGTGGCTGAGCACCTGAAGGATAATTTGGAAAATATTTCGAGTAGATTTCCCCACCATGTTATAGTTCTGGGTGGAGATTTTAATTTGCCAGATGTAGACTGGGAGACTCAAACGTTCATAACGGGTGGCAGGGACAAAGAATCCTGTGAAATTTTTTTAAGTGCTTTATCTGAAAACTACCTTGAGCAGTTAAACAGAGAACCGACTCGTGGGGATAACATATTAGACCTTCTGGTGACAAACAGACCCGAACTATTTGAAAAAGTTAACGCAGAACAGGGAATCAGCGATCATAAAGCGGTTACGGCATCGATGATTTCAGCCGTAAATAGGAATATTAAAAAGGGTAGGAGGATTTTTCTGTTTAGAAAAAGTGACAAAAAGCAGATTTCAGAGTACCTGTTGGCTCAACACAAAAGTTTTGTCTCAAGTACAGATAGTGTTGAGGATCAGTGGACGAAGTTCAAAACCGTCGTACATTATGCGTTAGATGAGTATGTGCCAAGCAAGATCGTAAGAGATGGGAAAGAGCCACCGTGGTACAACAACCGAGTTAGAAAAGTGCTGCGGAAGCAAAGGGAACTTCACAGCAAACATAAACATAGCCAAAGCCTTGCAGACAAACAAAAATTACGCGAAGCGAAATGTAGTGTGAGGAGGGCTATGCGAGAGGCGTTCAATGAATTCGAAAGTAAAGTTCTATGTACTGACTTGGCAGAAAATCCTAAGAAATTTTGGTCTTATGTCAAAGCGGTAGGTGGATCAAAACAAAATGTCCAGACACTCTGTGACCAAAATGGTACTGAAACAGAGGATGACAGCCTAAAGGCCGAAATACTAAATGTCTTTTTCCAAAGTTGTTTCACAGAGGAAGATTGCACTGTAGTTCCTTCTCTAGATTGTCGCACAGATGACAAAATGGTAGATATCGAAATAGACGACAGAGAGATAGAGAAACAATTAAAATCGCTCAAAAGAGGAAAGGCCTCTGGACCTGATGGGATACCAGTTCAATTTTACACAGAGTACGCGAAGGAACTTGCCCCCCTTCTTGCAGCGGTGTACCGTAGGTCTCTAGAAGAGCGTAGCGTTCCAAAGGATTGGAAAAGGGCACAGGTCATCCCCGTTTTCAAGAAGGGACGTCGAACAGATGTGCAGAACTATAGACCTATATCTCTAACGTCGATCAGTTGCAGAATTTTGGAACACGTATTGTGTTCGAGTATAATGACTTTTCTGGAGACTAGAAATCTACTCTGTAGGAATCAGCATGGGTTTCGAAAAAGACGGTCATGTGAAACCCAGCTCGCGCTATTCGTCCACGAGACTCAGAGGGCCATAGACACGGGTTCACAGGTAGATGCCGTGTTTCTTGACTTCCGCAAGGCGTTCGATACAGTTCCCCACAGTCGTTTAATGAACAAAGTAAGAGCATATGGACTATCAGACCAATTCTGTGATTGGATTGAGGAGTTCCTAGATAACAGGACGCAGCATGTTATTCTCAATGGAGAGAAGTCTTCCGAAGTAAGAGTGATTTCAGGTGTGCCGCAGGGGAGTGTCATAGGACCGTTGCTATTCACAATACACATAAATGACCTGGTGGATGACATCGGAAGTTCACTGAGGCTTTTTGCAGATGATGCTGTGGTGTACCGAGAGGTTGTAACAATGGAAAATTGTATTGAAATGCAGGAGGATCTGCAGCGAATTGACGCATGGTGCAGGGAATGGCAATTGAATCTCAATGTAGACAAGTGTAATGTGCTGCGAATATACAGAAAGATAGATCCTTTATCATTTAGCTACAAAATAGCAGGTCAGCAACTGGAAGCAGTTAATACCATAAATTATCTGGGAGTACGCATTAGGAGTGATTTAAAATGGAATGATCATATAATGTTGATCGTCGGTAAAGCAGATGCCAGACTGAGATTCATTGGAAGAATCCTAAGGAAATGCAATCCGAAAACAAAGGAAGTAGGTTACAGTACGCTTGTTTGCCCACTGCTTAAATACTGCTCAGCAGTGTGGGATCCGTACTAGATAGGGTTGATAGAAGAGATAGAGAAGATCCAACGGAGAGCAGCGCGCTTCGTTACAGGATCATTTAGTAATCGCGAAAGCGTTACGGAGATGATAGATAAACTCCAGTGGAAGACTCTGCAGGAGAGACGCTCAGTAACTCGGTACGGGCTTTTATTGAAGTTTCGAGAACATACCTTCACCGAAGAGTCAAGCAGTATATTGCTCCCTCCTACGTATATCTCGCGAAGAGACCATGAGGATAAAACCAGAGAGATTAGAGCCCACACAGAGGCATACCGACAGTCCTTCTTTCCACGAACAATACGAGACTGGAATAGAAGGGAGAACCGATAGAGGTACTGAAGGTACCCTCCGCCACACACCGTCAGGTGGCTTGCGGAGTATGGACGTAGATGTAGATGTAGATGTAGAATTAGGATTACTACTACCGAAATTTTTGTCCACTCGACGTCATATTTTTGAACCGACACCGAGATGCGCATTATGAACTACATTCGTAAGAGGTTTCTTTGCACCTTTGTTGTGGTGTCGTGGAATCGACATTTTAAACGTTCTCCCATCATCAGATGACTTTACGGAAAATCAGATGCACGTTGTTTTGTTGAGTCAGAGTCAAATGGTCATTACACCATTGCCGGAAACGGCTAGATAAGTAAAGAATCTGCTTAGAGTAGTAGCACTAGCCTGAAGTCCTTGGTCGGTAGCTAGGCGCAGAAACGTTTGGATGGACATGCATTATATTTCGAGACTTATATTCTGCACATTTTGACTTCGCTTCTCTAGTGGCGTGCTACAGTACTGCCGTACGAGGATTTTACTATGAACCAGGACTGCTTCCCCCTACTTATACCTCCCGAGGAGATCACGAATGTAAATTTAGAGAGATTCGAGCGCGCACGGAGGCTTTCCGGCAGTCGTTCTTCCCGCGAACTATACGCGACTGGAACAGAAAAGGGAGGTAATGACAGTGGCACGTAAAGTGCCCTCCACCACACACCGTTGAGTTGCTTGCGGAGTATAAATGTAGAATGTAGAATGTATATGGCTGCAAACAAAAAGTTAATGAACTTTAATTTTTTCAGGTACTAATTAAAACTCTTTGATTACCCATCGTACTAGGTTCTGCAAGTGCTTGTAGTCTGTGAACCAGTTCGCAAATTTGTCTTCAAGAAGACCATAATAAAGCAGGTTGAATGTAAGAGTAAAAATTTACAAAACCGCTCAAAACTGCAGAAATCATTAGAAATTGTTGTTCCAAAGTCCTTCGAATCTGGAAACACTGATGCTGACAACCATTACGTAGGTACCGGAGATGTTGCTGCTGTTGATGGAAGACTGTAATGCCTGGCAATGGACTTGAGCATGTCGTTCTGGTGTTTCCGTGGTATCTTGAACTGTCTCTGAAATTTCTTGTTGTTGTTGTTGTAGTTGTTGCTGTTGCTTCATAAGCTGCAGCTGTCCACTATAAACTTTGTGCATCTGATGCACTAATAGCACATCGTCACCGTCATGTCGTAGCGTGACACAAACTGGGCAGGTCATGACAACATGGCAGCTCACACTTCTTTTACATTCTCATCGGAGTACCCACGAAGTGCAGTTGTAGGCCGCGATTACCATCTAGTGTAGGTGACTACGGCCGACCAATATGGGGGAGTTCCGTGACTCACAATACCAGTTGAATTTTAACATGACTTAGCTGTAATGTACGGCAATTCGGCGAGCAACTTTCGGTACTGACAATCATTACTGGCGATAGTGATGAAGTCCTTATGCACTCTTCAAGGTACTCTATCTGATCAGAAGTATCCGACACACCCGTGTAATGCGAAATTCACCACTAGATGTCACGAGGGGCAGACCCGGCAGTATAATGGGAGAGGGTGGGTACTGTGTTATCAGTAAAGAAGCAGAACAACAGGAGAGGTCGGCCAGGAGAGCTCAGTGACTTCGAAAATGGTCCAGTCATTGGATGTCAGGTGCGTAACAAATCGTCAGGAACATTTCAACCCTTTCTACAGCTGGAGAAATAGACTGTTGGTGGTGTGACTGTGATGTGGAAAAGCGAAGGAATGAACACAGGTAAACAAAGACCGGGCAGATATCGTGTATTGACTGACATGGGTGGTCACGGATTTCGGAGGGTAATTATGGATAATTACACGAAACCAGCGAAAGGAATCACTCACGTATTACAAAGTAGTACCAGCAGTCCAGCTAGCACAAGGCGCTTGGGTAATTACAGAGCTGCAACAGCCGAGAACCTACTCATAGTCCCACGTTTCTCGAGTCGGTGCTACGTGACGCTAGGTGTGGTGTAAAGAGTGACGCCACTAAACAGTGGATAGCTGGAAACGAGTGATTAGGAGTAAATAATCAGGCTGTGCCCTGTGGAGACTCGACGGAAAGGTTTTGGTTGGTCAATTCCTGGAGAAAATTTCCTGTTATCGTGTGGTTCCAACAATGAACCAGGGCCGAGGTGGTGTTATTTTTGTGGTTACGTTGTGGTCTCCTTATTGTGCGTAAGGAAATGCTAAGTGCGGAGGTATGTGAACACACATGTGAATGCGGGCTCTCTCGGCGTATACTGCTGATGGAAAGCTCTCAGATTTCCAGATGGGTGGCAGTGTTAAAACACCGCTCAACATATCTTACAGCATTTTTTACTGCATACAATAAGTAACGGTTCGGAGACGATGATTGTAGCAGAATGACAATGCACGCTCCCGTAAAGCGGCTCCTGGAAGGCAGTGGTTTACGGGCAATACCATTCCTGAAATGGACTGGCCTGCCCGTGGCCCGACCGGAACCCAAAGGAACATCTTTGGGATGAGTTAGAACGTCGACTTCGCTCCTGACCGTAGGGTCTAACGTCATTACCTGACCTGATTTCTGATCTAAAGGAAGAATGGACTGCCATTTCATCTACATCTAAATCTACATCTACGTGATTACTCTCCTTTTCACAATAAAGTGCCTAGCAGATGGTTCAATGAACCACCTTCAAGCTGTCTCTACCGTTCCACTCTCGAACGGCACGCGGGAAAAACGAGTACTTAAATTTTTCTGTGCGAGCCCTGATTTCTCTTATTTTATCGTGATGATCATTTCTCCCTACGCAGGTTAATGCCAACAGGATGTTTTCGCAATCGGAGGAAAAAACTAGTGATTGAAATTTCATGAGAAGATAATGTCGCAACGAAAAACGCCTTTGTTTTAATGATTGCCACTCCAATTCACGTATCATGTCTGTGACACTATCTCCCCTATTTCGCGATAATACAAAACGAGCTGCCCTTCTTTGTACTTTTTCGACGTCATCCGTCAGTCCCACCTGATGCGGATCCCACACCGCACAGCAATACTCCAGAATAGGGCGGACAAGCGTGGTGTAAGCAGTCTCTTTAGTAGACCTGTTGCACCTTCTAAGTGTTCTGCCAATGAATCGCAGTCTTTGGTTTGCTCTACCCACGGTATTATCTGTGTGATCGTTCCAATTTAGGTTATTTGTAATTGTAATCCCTAAGTATTTAGTTGAATTTACAACCTTCAGATTTGTGGGACTTATCGCGTACTCGGAATTTAGCTGATTTCTTTTAGTACTCATGTGAATAACTTCACACTTTTCCTTATTCAGGGTCAATTGCCAGTTTTCGCACCATACAGATATCTTATCTAAATCATATTGCAAGTGGTTTTGATCATCTGATGACTTTACAAGACGGTAATTGACACCATCATCTGCAAAAAATCTAGGACGGCTACTCAGATTGTCTCCTATGTCGTTAATATAGATCAGATATTCAAACACCACACATAGTATCTCCGGCAGAATTCAAGCCTTAATAAACGCGAAATGTGAACCCTCTCCTCATGTTTGGAGTACAGCATTGTATGGTAAACGATCATGGACTGTGGAAAAACCGCAACAGAAGAGATTAGAAATGAGATTTAATGCTACAGAATCAGGTGAACTGATAAGGTAAGAATGAGCAGGTTCGACGCAGAGTCGCTGAAGGAAGGAATGTGTGGAGAAAACTGCCAATAACAAGGGAGAGGTTGACAGGATATGTGGTAAGACGCCAGAGAGTAACTTAAGTAGTACCAGGGGATAAAAACTATAGGGAAAGACAGATACAGGGAAATATCCAACAAACAATTGAGGGCTTTGGGTGTAAGAGCTACACTGAGATGTAAAAGTTGGAAGAAAAAGACGCGTCCGGATACTGTTGATCAGCTTGTGTGTGCACGTAGACGAGTGTCCACTTCAAACAGAAGCTAAAATGTGCTCTTCTGAACTAGAATGAGAATGTTTTTTTTTACCTTAATTACACAGGTGAGTGCACGTAGCGATTTTCTGTAATCAAAAGAGTATTAAAAAAGAGGCTTACGAAGAAAAGGGCTAGTCCATCGTGATGGTGGTACACAACAGTATTTTGAATAGTTGGTAATATAACTGAATTTTGTCACGTCGACCATTTTATATCCCTCTATAACTTTTCACTTCTTCCGTAACAAGGAAATGAACGGTAACTGCGACTTTGTTGAAATTTCTGGCCATTAACGAGTCTCGGGGAGCGGAGATTTCGGTTGCCTGCGGCACAGTGAGGGAATTTTTGAGGAAATATTAGCCCACAGCTGGCGGCGGCCAGAGATTTGTGCGGCGGCCGGTGCAGGCAATTTCGGCGCTCGTGACGCAGAGAAACGTGCGCCAGCTGGCGACCAGCAGAGCGTAAACTCGCAGCGCCACGTCGTGCTGCGTTCGCCGGGCTGCCGGCAGCACAGGCGTACAGCACAGCACAGCACAGAACACCACGTCAGGCAGTAAGGCAGGTCGCGGATAACGCGCCGCCAGCGACGCACGGCACGTTCTATCGCAGCTCCCCCACTACAGGATGCTAGTTTAGCGATGTGTGTCTGGGTATCAAAGCTCTCTATGGTTCCAAAATGCTAACAGTAACATCTGGAATGCAGTCATTAGTACCGAACTAGAAGGCAATTGCGAGTGACGTTAGTATATTTTTTGCTTCCTATTCCACTCCGTGCTGATGGCTGACTTGATTTGTAACTAAGTGTTGTATGTAACACCACAGGTGGGTTATCACCATAGTACAGAGTGATCAAAAAGTCATTATAAATTTGAAAACTTAATAAACCACGGAATAATGTAGGTAGAGAGGTAAAAATTGACACACATGCATGGAATGACATGAGGTTTTATTAGAACAAAAAAAAAAAAAAAACAAAGTTCACAAAATGACCGACAGATGGCGCATGAAAGATCTCTTGCGCATGTCGTTTGGTGATGATCGCGTGCTCAGCATTCACTTTCGTCATGTTTGACCTCCCAGGTCCCCAGACCTCAGACCGTGCGATTATTGGCTTTGGGGTTACCTGAAGTCGCAAGTGTATCGCGATCGACCGACATCTCTAGGGATGCTGAAAGACAACATCCGACGCCAATGCCTCACCATAACTACGGACAAGCTTTACAGTGCTGTTCACAACATTATTCCTCGACTACAGCTATTGTTGAGGAATGATGGTGGACATATTGAGCATTTCCCGTAAAGAACATCATCTTTGCTTTGTCTAACTTTGTAATACTAATTATATTCTGATCAAATGAACCACCATCTGTCGGAGATTTTTTGAACTTTTGTATTTTTTTGGTTCTAATAAAACCCCATGTCATTGCAAGCATGTGTGTCAATTTGTACCTCTCTATCTACATTATTCCGTGATTTATTCAGTGTTCAAATTTATACTGACGTTTTGATCACCCTATACATGTGACACATGCCACGAGCTCTATACTGCCAAGTACCCCGCAGCAGCCATGACCATTTTTTAGGTCGAAAATTATCCATTAACGACATCAAAATGATAATAATAACATTTTAGGTCTATTTACGTATGAGTGTGTAGTAGTTTTAAAGCTATGACTTAAGATTACGGGTATTTTCTAATATTTGAAGGATAAATTTGATGTAATTCAGTTTTGTTAAAGCACATTTTTGTATCACAAATTAGTACAAAGCTTTATTCATATTTTCCTATCCACTATGGTCTGCTGTGCATAATTACTAACATGTGGTACAATATTGTCCATAGAGGTGATTGATCTTACATTATAAAGAAAAATCGTTTGTTAATAAATAAGCCTACCCACGCACCAAAAGATGTAGGCCACAGAGCAGAACAATCATGCCACTAAAATATTCCAAAAGTCTGATGGCTGTCGTCTGAATTAAGTTAAGTGATCTAGCTCACTTAGTACAGAATTTGCGATCCTATTTTGTATTTATTTCACTAATTTCAGTTCAGTCACAGTGCATCTTTATACTATCTCTGCCGTGCTTCAACACATTTGACAAAGTTTTCATTTATCCATTAATGTTTAACCCATTCATGTACGGCAGTATTCTCATTGCCTCTTAGTGATTGTTGCAGTGTTAGATTTACAGCTGCCACTACTGAAGACGATATAAATGAGGCGTTCCCAAAGGTGCACTGTGATGTCTTACTGTGCTGCACTACGGAGTGTGTTGAAAAATATACTTCCGTCCAGGGTCTAAATTTTACATGTGCAATACATCACATTTTACTTTTTAATGTGAATTGTAATAATTCATAATCACATTATGTGCAAGTGCACACCTGCAACACTACGCAAGCGGCTATTCCACTTACCAGTAATCAGAGTGATAGTAAAAATACAGGAACTGAACAGTTGCCCCACTAAGCAAAAACAAGATTGAGAGTATTCTGGCCACTTTTCCAGTCTCAGTATATACACAGCCTAGACAGATATGGTAAAAATATTTATTTCGATTTAATGATTTACAAGTCTATGAACCGTAAACTGATTTTTCTTACTAAGTGAAGGTGCGAGCCGCCACTGGGTTTAAGGCTAAGCCTTCGTGGAACAAGGCAGTGATCTGCACTGCGTCTCGAAATGCTGATCGTCCACTACGATTCAGATGTATGAAAATGAGGTGTGCCGAAGGAGACAGAATGGATGGGTGGCCCTGACAAATGAACCAAATGTCTAAAATTAACAATCTTGAACGTAGCAGAGGGGATTCTTACCTACCGAAAATAAACAGGAATTCCTAACTATCATAATCTATTGACAAAATTAACAGAATGCAAACCAACACAGGGCAAGTAAAAGCTAATGAAGTTATGTCTCATAGAGCAGATGGGAGCTAGACGGACGCTGAGTACTAGGATTTAATTACATTTATATTGTGCGATAAGATTGGGAAGATCATGAAAGGATAAATAAAATGACAAATAAACTCTCAAAGTATCTAAATGAATTGAAATGCGAGGTCACATCGGTTATCATGATTCTGTCGATTTGATAAGTAAGGGATACAAACTTTTATGAAAACCCAGCAACAAAGTCATGGTCAAGAGAGCAATGCAGAAAGCTTGATCATCAACGTTGCTGAGAACCCTAAAACGTGGATATTGCCTCGTGAGTACTACCGACTCGCCTCATTGCTGCGGAACTTAAACTTACGATGCTGAGCTTAGCGGTAAGATGGCACTGCAGCAGATGATACACTGCCAAGTGCCGTCGCACATCTCTCAGATATCGAACCAATGTCTCTCCCAGAATCAGAGTCCAAAGAGAATCAGAATCAGAATGCGACTCCTAACAGAAGCAGATTTAGAATCCTAATCGAATGGTTCAAAAATGGCTCTGAGCACTATGGGACTCAACTGCTGTGGTTATCACTCCCCTAGAACTTAGAACTACTTAAACCTAACTAACCTAAGGACATCACACACATCCATGCCCGAGGCAGGATTCGAACCTGCGACCGTAGCAGTCGCACGGTTCCGGACTGCGCGTCTGGAACCGCGAGACCACCGCGGCCGGCCCTAATCGAATGACTTGAAAACTTGCACTCTTCCGCTTCTGCCCTCAGGAAGCCGCCAAAATGACACGTAAGCCAATCTGAAGGATTGTCTTTGCCAGTGGGAACCCTAATCTCAAAAAGTGGTGCCCTCACTATGCAAAATTACTCGACCACTTTCAGAAAGTTGCGAGTTACAACAAATGGTAAATAACAGTTCCTATGTTTTGTGAGTGCTTACCAATCGGACCTCGGCCTGGGTTTCTCCCCACAACTCCACGCGCCATAATGGTGTCGCCATATTACGAAGTTGGCCCTTAGCGGTGGTGTTATGCGCTTCCCTCATTATGAACTGGTCGTACCACGCCAGGTCGCTCGGAGTCGATCGTTGTTAATAGCATGACGTCTGGTCGCCCCCTTCCACTTTGCGTGTGACCACCGACAGTTGGGAGACGCACTATAGAAAGCTGTCTCTGCGTCACGGATGTTCTGCAGGCTACTAGCGAGGCTAAGCCGACCAGGCTCCCCAATTGAGGGATGAAACGCCGCTCGGCCAAGGCCATGCAAAGGCATGTGGTCCATCCGGCTTCTGGAGTCCTGTCCTAGCCTCCTCTCGAAATGTATGAATGGGATCCTTGGGCATTGCATACCACCTTACCGGATTAATGTATGTGCTTAATAAAAATGAAACGCCAGTCATATGCGTTTCAAAGGAAGGTAATGAGAATCAATTGTGACAGGTAGCTCGTGCCTGAGTAATGCTGAATATATTTCTCAGATAATGGTTCAAAATCATAGTGCAAATTACTGTTATTACTTAAATTAAGGGAAATGGAATTGTATTAGACCATATCCTAATATATTACGTGGAAGTGGAATAATGCAAAATGGTTCAAATGGCTCTGAGCACTATGGGACTTAACTGCTGAGTTCCCTAGAACTTAGAACTACTTAAACCTAACAAACCTAAGGACATCACACACACACCCATGCCCGAGGCAGGATTCGAACCTGCGACCGTAGCGGTCGCGCGGTTCCAGACTGTAGCGCCTAGAACCGCTCGGCCACCATGGCCTGCAGAATAATGCAGCATAAATATTTATTTATATAAGTATTTCTGCATAGGGGCTCAGAAAACAAGAAAATCTAAGTATCTGACATGTGGTGTTAATGAAGGATGTTGAAAATTAAGTGCAAGAAAGGAAGCAAGATACGCCTTTAACGTCCCATTGCCCTCAGATGGGAAAGGAAACCGGCGGTTGCCCTTTCAAAGGAGTTATCCTGGAATTTGCCTGGAGCGATTTGGGGAAATCACGGAAAACCTAAATCACTACAGTCTAAAGTGGAGTTGAAGTGTTATCCTCCCGAATGCGAGTCCATTGTGTTAACCACTGCACCACCTCGCTTCGTGGGGAAGTGATAAGAAATCAGTGGTTTCTCCGTAGAATCAGTAAGGAGAGCAACATATGGACGATGTTGACAAAAGGTATGGTGGGGCTTGTGGTAAGACATCAGGGAAATTCCAATCAGGGAATAATTTCCATCAGCGTACAGCTTCCATGGAGCTACAGAGACTCTAGAGGGGAATATATTCAACAAATAACTGATAACGTTGGATGTATATGCTACTCTGAGATGAAGAGGATGGCACAGGAGAGATAGTCGTGGAGGACTGTATCAAACAGGTCATCAGACTGAAAGCTGAAAACGCAACGCGACTTTAAATGTGACTTGCAAAGTGCAGACAAGTCGTGACTCACATGAAGAAATCGGTTTCTGACAATACATACATGATAACATGTATTACTTGAATGTTGTTTCATTCATCCGCTCGACACCGAGATCGTTAAAGGCGTTCTCAGGTTGCACAAGCTGGAGTACGAAATCAGCGTTTCGTTAGACGTAGCTAACCCAAAATTTAACTGAGAAGATATACCGAAACAACGGAAAATCTACATTCAAATATTTGAATCCCGTATATGCTTATGATCAATGTGCTTCCTTTTTTCTTTTGTAATTCTCTACTCCAAGGTTTGGTGTAAGCTGGTTCAGATCTGGCTCGTTATAGAACCGTGTTTCATTTAATTTATTACAACGTGTGCTGGGAATGGAACTGAAGGGTTTCCAGTTAGGAATAAATTGGGGAGGATTACAGGTTGCAGCGTTAGCTTTCGAACAGAGGAAACCTGCTGAAAACCTTGGTCTGATCGCGTAACTCTGTCGGGCATGGCAACTGTCTTTTTTTTTATTATGACTTATGGCGTTAATTTGGACGGTCAATTCTGTTCTGGTTAAATCTGGAATAATGTACACTACAGTTTTGATGAACAGACAAAAGAAAAAGAGATGTGAAATCAAGTATCAGTCTCGTAATATGTTTGGCTGGATCCAGCAAATGTTCTCGAGCGTCCCTCTTAGGTGTGTTCGCGTAAAAACACTGAAGTATTGTGGGGCTCCATAATGCTGGATCCAAAGGTGAGTTCTTCTGTTCGAAACTTCCGTAAGTTTTACATGTACATGCTAAAGGTAAGTTACTGTAGTTACGCAGGCTGGCTGTATTGCAAGTCCAAGAGGACGCAAATCATTCTGACCTAAACGCAACAAAGATTTTTTAGTGATAATTTGCCATAGTCCCTAGTTCTAACGGCGGGACAGCGGTTTGCGGCGCTATTCAAAAATGGCTCTGAGCGCTATGCGGCTTAACTTCTGAGGTCATCAGTCGCCTAGAACTTAGAACTAATTAAACCTAACTAACCAAAGGACATCACACACATCCATGCCCGAGGCAGGATTCGAACCTGCGACCGTAGCGGTCGCTCGGCTCCAGACTGTAGCGCCTAGAACAGCAGGGCCACTCCGGCCGGCTTGCGGCGCTATTATCTTGATATTATTTCCTTAAGTCCCATACATGTTCTGCCGTTGAAGTCCTCTTAGAAGTTTATTTCAAATGCCACCGAAAAACGTAAATAGTTCAATTACAAAAAAGACAAAGTCGGTGTCGTAATTCGGCAACTATAAACGATGAAATTTCTTGTGAATGTCAAGAAATTCGCCAAATTGTTTGCTATAGCTGGGCGTAAATCGAACCTCGATATATTTATTCATTCTGGATATATTTTCGGTCGGATGTCTTAGCTGGACCCTACTTACACATCAGTACCTCTTTAATATGTTTTTAATATAATCCAACCACTGTTAACGAATTTTGTTTATTATCTTTTTTGGGAGGAGTGGGTCAACATAAAGTACATCCTTGGTAATGCATGTTGTGGAAAATGCCTTGGTATTGCTTGAGTTAATCTCAAAAGTTAATGGAATTATTGTGTACTGTGTATTCCTCGGCTTCCATGTATTGCATAGAAGACATATTAAACTGTAGAGGGAAAATTTCATTCTAGAAGACATATTGTTGGTACACTTTGTTGTTTGATGTAGCTCTCCACACATCTATCTTGGGCAAACTTCTGCATCCTTGTAACCTACTGCATCCTACTGCAACCTACATATTCTCGAAACTGCTTGATATAGTCAAGCCCTGGTCTCCACATATAATCTCTGACTCATACTGTTCCATCTACTATCAAATTTAATTATTCATTTATCCCTCTGGATGTTTTGAAACTGTAACAGCTGTTTTACAACCATCCACAACCATGGAAAATTAAGTGCCATGAAGTATTTTACTATCCGTTAGCTTCTTTCAGTCAGTTTCACGTTTTTTAGACTACACTCCAGACAAATAACTAAAGAGAGGACCTTCTAACGGTTAAGTTTTACTAGATATTAAAATAGTTCTCTTTTTCAGGATAGCTTTTGTTACTATAGCAAATATGCACTTTATATTCCCTCTTTCTCTGCCGTTATAATTTATTTTGCTTCCCAAGGTGCAAAATTCGGTTACAACTTTCAGGTGATTGTTTCCTACTTTAATTCCTTCACAGTCACCTGATTTAGTTCGTCAGTAATATAGGTATGGGCATTCTGGGTTACCTAGAATCCTTAAAGACACATACCTTTCGTTGAACTTGGTTATAGAACTTTTTTCAATGCCATACATGATGTCATCCATGACTTTGAACTAATGACATCAATCAATCAATCAATCATGTAGTCATTTAATGAATAATTGAAAATGATATACTCTCTCCAAACCCCTCCCCTTACCATTCCCTCTCCTTCCCCACCTATCATCAGCCTAACGTAGTCCAGTATTAAAAATCTAAGATGGAGGAAATAGCCCAATTCTATTACTGGAAAATTAAAAATCCCACCTCTTTCCAACCAATCATAGCACAGTATTTGAAAAATCAAAGTTGGTGGAAATAGTCCAATAAGGTTAGAGGAAAAAAATTAAATGTGTGTTCCATCACGCTATCTACAACAATTCCTACAGTGCAGTAGCACTTAGTGCCATCCGATCATTGTGCAGTATTAAATCGGAGATGATGGAAACGGATCATTGCGCTGTATAAGTTATGGCCAACTTCTCTTTTCAACCATTTAGAGCACTGCATTTAAAGGTGTGTAAATATTGTGTAATATGCTACATATACACATATTTTCCTCTGACATAATATTAGGGCGACTGCAATATCAAAGGTATGCATTGTATATGTAAAATGGCAAACACACACTGCATAATGTTCCACCTCTGTCCATCTTCTTCTGCAAAGAGAGCACAGTGTTAAAATGCAAGAAACAATTATCATGTAACCCCATCTGGGCTGTGTTCAAAAGCATCCGAATGACCTAAATTACTTATCGAAAAATTCGTCACAAACTTCTCTCCTCCAGTCAGAGCCTAGTACTACCATTACAATCTAGCCCCATTGGGCTGTACTCAATACGTATCTGAAATGATTATCAAAAAATACTACAAAGTATCTGAATTGACTAAGATACCGAAATTTATGAACTGTGTTTTCTGACTTCCAAAAAAATCATTTACAGGTTGGCTCATCAGTCACATTGGTTAATTTGATCCGAAGCTACAAATCATTCATTATGGAATACTGGAACGAGTATACATATTCCCTGTAAATAATTAAGAACCAAAATTTGCTTATAAAATATTAATAACAATTAGGTGTATGTAGTTTCGAACATGAGCTTTAGCTTAAATACTGTTCTTTAAACCCTGAAAACGTGGAGTAAAAGTAGTTCCTGTTGCACATTCCAGTTACTTACTTCCACCAACAGATGGCTGTATTGTTAAAAAGCCATAAAAGTTCGATCTCTTTACTGCGAGTTGTTCTCACTATTACCGAAAGATTTACATACTGGCTAGAAACGTTTTAAACTTGATCTATCGACAAGACTTTTAATGACACCTCCCTTTTGTTGTGGATGGTAATTGGAGTTTTTATGCGAATACCTGTCGGTATGCGTTACTTTCCGAAAAACTTTATCTTCCAAACTTCCATCGGACCGTCTCATAACTAAAACATCCGAGAAAGATATTTTATTATCATTTTCCATTTCCACAGTGAACTGGATTCTTGGATTAATTTTATTTAAATGATCAAAGAATTCGTTCAAAGCCTTTCTACCATGAGACCAAACCACAAATGTGTCATCTACAAACCAATAGCAGGGAGATGATTTCATATTTGCTTTGTCCAGAGGTGATTGTTCAAATTTCTCCATATAGATATGTCTATCTTGTCGATAGAGCCGAGCGGATATGCTCATCGGAACAGCTGGACCCTGAAATAAAACATTTGAAGCAGGCCTTCGAGAAAAACGGATACTCAGGAAAAAAGGTAAAGAGAATTTTGCGACCAAGGGACAGAAGACCGAAGAACAAGGATGAACCACAACAACAGAAAAATGCAGCTTCTCTCCTTTTTATTAAAAAAGTAACGGATCAGTTCGGTAATATTTTAAAGAAAAATGACATCAGACCGGTCTTTAGACGAACAAAGAAAATCAGTCAAGTACTCCGATGTGTGAAGGATAAACGCCCTCCTCTGTCGACATATGGTGTATACAACATTCCTTGTACGTGTCGTAAAGTTTATATTGGAACTACCAAGAGGAGCGTAAATACATTGCTAAAAGAGTACCAAAGTCTTTGCCGACTAGGAAAAATAGAGAAATCAGCTGTAGCAGAGCACGCTCTTCAATCAGGAAACCACGAGGTGAAGTTTTATGAAACAGAAATTTTGTCTACAACGTAAAATTATTATCCACGACTATGCAGAGAAGCCATTGAAATTTATAAGCATCATGATAATTTTATTAGAAAACAGGAGGCCATGAAACTTAGCGACATATGGACAGTAGCTCTGCAGAATCGCTAGACAATTTAATCTTTGACAAGAAGACAATCGATAGTTAAGTTTTGTCTTTCACAAGGATTATCTCTGCTTATCACGTGTTACTTCGACCACACCCCCTTTCCTACAGCACCTATGTCACTCTCGGACGTCCGACCAGTCAGTCGGCAAGACTCAGAAGAGGAGTGCCTCTGAAGATGTCCAGCGCAGTTCTGGACCAAAGGACGGGAACAAGAGTTTCTTGGACCACGACCTCACATCCCGAAAGGTTTACCAGCAGCTATGTTATCCGGTCGGGAAAGCCTTCATTCTAGTAATCCACGACGGAAAGTAAGATTGCAGCCGGACACGAAGTACTTGAATGATGATAACAAAACCAGCGGCTGTATTTGAATCCAACGTCGTTTGTTCTTTTTAAAAGATGCTACCAGTTTCGGCACCAAATGGTGTCATCTTCAGCCCCTGCATATGGGAACACACATAACATGATAGAAGAGTATGACAGCACGGACAACATAAATCACTGTTTATGACTAAAAGGGGATAAATCATATCGTAAAATTACATTTTTTTTATTCTTTTTAATACACCAATGACGTAATGGACTTGAGGGGAATACACACGTACAATGAGTTACACCAGAAAAGCGATTGCAGTCACATACATATCTCACTTGAACACCTACAAGTATGAGATATATCAGCAATAAAAAAGAAAACGGAACAAACTAATGATATAATACGAAGTGGCCGGAGAGGACAGATGCAACACAAACCTAATGAACAATCGTTCGCTGGGAAATACAAACCCACTGACGTACCAACATATACTCTAATACCCCAAAAACAAACAATGTAAAACACGGCCTAAAACCTGGTGTACAAATAGACACATGCTCCAGTGATATTACTCTACAGCGATCCAGTCATAGCTCTAATGACCACGACACAGGCTTAGCAAATCTGTAACTTATCTATGTGAAAGAGACTGGACGCAATAACTTCAGAGAAACAACGAAGCATGTCACCAAAGTTCCTACTATTTCTAAGAAATCTACCGGGCATGAAACGAAACATTAGTAACAGCTACCGTTAATACGTACCCACAGGATTAAAAGTAGTATAAATGATATATGTCAACAAACTATTTCCGAGGAACATCCCGTGCGGCAAATCCGCTATGTGAGTGTAACAATAGGATATAAAAAGTAACATAGAAAAACTCAGTCAGTTAAACGAGTAGCCACATACGTGAAACTACACATACCGGGTTATGAACTTAGAAATGCACATATGGAAAACCAGCAGAATAAAACCAAGAACATGTACGTATTAATGCACAACAAAGGGACAACGAACGCCGAAGATTCCATAACAATGGGTACCTCGCTAATAACTTTCACGCCGGCCTCTGTGAGCGAGCGGTTCTAGGCGCTTCAGTCCGGAACCGCGCTGCTGCTACGGTCACAGGTTCAAATCCTGCCTAGTGCATGGATGTGTGTGATGTCCTTAGGTTAGTAAGGTTTAAGTAGTTCTAAGTCTAGGGGACTGATGACCTCAGATGTTAAGTCCCATAGTGCTTAGAATCATTTGAACCATTTGAATAACTTTCGCAAACGTGACAAACGTTGAGGGCATCCACATATGTTCTAGACGAAACGCCTAATTTACGTCTTAAAAGTCTGCACACCTAAACTACACTGTTTTAGCGATACACCAGTGTAACGAAACTGTGCTACCAAAAAGCGCTTTGTACTGAGAAAATTGGCTCTGAACCCACTCTCAGTTACTAATGAACCCGATACAATCATACAGTCAAAAGAAAAATAAAGTGGCTGTTGAAGTCATTTATTACATAGCATTTCATCAACCGCAACAAAGTCACAATCGAACACAGCACAAACATAAAGTAATGAAATAGCCAGCAAATCACATGCTCACGCCACTTAAAAACAGGAAGTGTTCGTTCAGTATTCAGACCGAACGGTGCACTCAAACATAAAAAAGACACAAGCCGGGAACGGCAACCCCTAGGAAACACATACGTACTAATAACACAGAACGATGAAACATTTGAATGCCTGCACAGTAGCAAATGCTACACATACGGTCATCCGAAGTAACAACAGAACTGTACATGCGGAAAATATAGTGACATCACCTAGTACAAGGAATTGCTCACAACACAATACTTCGTGACTACCATCAACCCAGAAGCATTCGAAAATAAGAGACCAGCAGTATGGGACATGGATGGTGCAGTGCGACAAAACAGGAGGCTATATGTACACATACACCTCATCTAAGGCTCAGGAAGCACAAACGTAGCCACAAGCAAAAACGTAGTAATCACCGCTATTGGGACAACTGTAAAACACAGTAAAAGTAACAGCCATAGCTGTACGGTTACACAGTGCAAATCGCACTATTTGAAATTTGGATTGAAATACAGCTTCTGGTTTTGTTATCATTATTCAAGCACGGTTTTTTTTCGGCCAACTTCGATTGAAAATATGCGGAATTTGTTGTAGGACATCGCAGAATATTCCATCTCCAGTCTCTATAGTATCATGAGGCTCTGATAGGTGGTGGCAAGGTTCATAGTCTTCAAAATGGCTGCTGTAACGGAAGCACGTTCCAGACACAGAGATGCCATGGAATTTCTTTCCGCAGGCGCTCGAAAATGTTCTCAGGCGCCTGTAGAATGTCAGTGGAGTTTTGTCAGTGATCAAAAGCAGTGCGAGTCGTTGGTCGTGGCGGCTGTCATCACCGCAACATTGTCACGCAAACCGATACGATCTCCCACGTGCCGGCCGCCCACACAAAGCTGTGATGCCTCCAATGTGGAACGCGCGAACACTCTCATTCGAGGTAATCGAAGGATTAATATCGAACACCTCGCTCCGTTGGTAGTCTCTGTTGGTAGTGCTGACACATTCCACAATCAGATGGCATGCGCAGAGGTGTGTGGCTGCTGGATCCCTCACCGCCTAACGCAAGAGTTCCATCTATTTAGTCCAATGAAGGATACATTTCGCCGAAAGCAGTACTTGAATGATAGCGAGGTTATTGATGCAGCAAGACGTTGGCGCCGACGTCGACCAGTCGAGTGGTACCATGCGGGCATACAGGCCCTCCCAGTAAAGTGGCGCAAGCCCGTCGCATTGAACGGAGATAATGTTGAAAAACAGGGTTCTGTAGCCAAAAGAAAATGACAGTTTTGGTACATATGTCCACGTCACAAGCAAAAGCTGAAGAGATAGAGAAAGCATATGAGGACACTGAACGCGTGATTCAGTACGTAAAAGGAGATGAAAATCTAATAGGCATAGAGGATTGAAATGCAATTGCAGGGGAAGAAGGAGTAGAAGAAAGGATTTCTGGGGAATATGGGCTTGGTACTAGGAATGAGAGAGGAGAAAGTAACTGAATGCTGCAATAGTTATAACTTAGTAAAATGAATACTCTGTTCAAAAATTAGAAGGAAATATACTCGGAAAAGGTCGGGAGATCACATCATGGTCAGGAAGAGATTCCGTAATCAGCTATTGGATTGTAAGGCGTATCAAGGAGCAAATAAAGACTCAGATCGCAGTTTAGGAATGGTGAAGAGTAGGCTGAAATTCTAGAGACTAGTCAGGAGCAGTCAGTGGTCAAAGAAATAGAATACGGAACTGCTAAGGAATAAAGAGATACATTTGAAGTTCTCTGAGGCTATAGATGCTGCGACAATGAATAGCTCCGATGTCAGCTCAGTTGATGAGGAATGGACATCTCTAAAGAAAGCTGCGCTGAGCAGTTATTCCACTAGTGTAGCGTGTCAGTGTAATGGTGTTGGAGAAAGTGAACTGGATGAAATACTTGTTGCTGGGATACGATATACACAATACTGAGAAGAAAAGTTGTCTCTCGCTTCCTGCATTCCGATTGAAAGTCCGTGTCGACACACACGAAGAAGTGCCAAGAGAATTGAATGTGAAATTCTTGGAACAATGATGGCGTGATTGTCATCTACGTGATCCCCGAATGCCGCCAATGTGAGGAAAGGACCTTCTTGAATTACTGAAGGAGATCTATAGTAAAAAAATCCTGATGTTGAAGAGTGAAAGAAATTTGATGTATTTTAAGGAAATATAATTTTTTCATAGTAACATTTATAGCTGGAATAATTTCTTGTTTATAAGTTTGATTGTTCACCTCTGTAACATATTATATAAAGAAATGATTCATTGTTGCTATTTCATTCTGATGAGAGATTGCTATTGTTACTAACTGTAGTACTCAGCATGAAAGCTGGACTAGCTGAAGAACTGCATCGCTCAGCTCACAAAGTTTATCTGAGAAGATCCGTTATCACAAAAGGAACTGATGATCTTCATGAAGCCGATTTTGCTGACCTGAATCCATACTGCAAATACAATTCAGGCTGTAAATATTTATTAGCAGTAATTGATGTATATTCCGAATATGCTTAGGTTGCCGTATTATAAATTAAAATTGGCTCTGATATTGTAGATGCAATTTAAAAAATTTACAGAAAGAGTCATAGGATACTAAATCACTTACGAACAGTGATAGGTAAGTAATATTACAATAGCCATTTCAATTTGCTGATGGAAAAAACGTAAGGGTAATCACTTTTCATCTTTTCCGAGCTTTAAAGCTTCAGTTGTGGAACGATTCAACAGAACTCTTAAATGAAAGAAACAGGGTTCTTTTAAATTGATTGATAGGGCACAAGATCTAAGAAGTCAATACAATCACACAAAACATAGAAAATTAATATGAGACTTGTTGATGTAGAATCGATATTTACTGTATAGGCTGTATAACCCTGTGAGATAAATTGAATTTTCTTAAGATTTATTTAAAATTTCTAACTGTTTTCTTTGATTTTTACAATCTACAAAATTAGTTTCGGTCCTCGATTCAAAGTTGATGAACATCCAATATATATATATATATATATATATTGTTTATCATGCTAACCCTTTCTTGATTAGCTGTCTTAGAACAATTATATCAACCATGCACTTAAACGTTACAATTGATATTGCCGGTCCCAGATGGAATACTACTTGTGTTGTCGCACTCTTGTGTCTTTATCGATATATATCGATAAATATCGATTCTACATCAAGAAAACGCAAAGTCAGTTAGTTCTTACATAGCGCTTATTAGGCATTGCAAGAATTACGAATAAAGAATACAGCAGCACGATATATCACAAAAATGGAGGAAAACCATTGGGAAAAACACTCTGTAATATTCTAAAGAAAATGGGATCGACAATCTACATCACGAGACACGAAGGAACAGACCTTTTCTTCCATTTCGGAGTTTACCATATTGGCGTTTGGAAGTTGGTCAGAAATGTGGAACGCAGCCATCACTAGATGAGCGCCGGAGCATTTACTGCCAAACTTTTAGGAAACATTCCTCACATGTTCAGGAATGACATGTTTTGTATGCACATGGGTCTTGAGAAACTTTATTTCCACGTTACATCTCATTTTCTATTTCTCTTCATAATCACATTTATCATGGCAAACACACAGAAACAGAATGTTTTAGCGTTTCATGAAACATTTTCCCCCATGAAATCTTCAAAATACACTCTTGGTTACGTTTGGTTAGAATGTACAGCAAATTATAATTCTTCGTTTCACCACCAGTGTCTGTTGTTCTACTACAGTGGAGGTCATGTTGACATGTGACTCACTTCGTTACTTGCGTTCACATGCCACTAACTTCATTCCCCTACTAGTATCAAGAACGTCACATGAACTGCCTTCATCACAGGCTTGGTTCCCAGTACAGCGCAATGGAAGTGTACTCTAATGTGGAGTCGGCAGATGCCCATTTGCTGTACGGATTTCCGGCCGTTGTGGCCGAGCGGTTCTAGGAGCTTCAGTCCGGAGCCGCGCTGCTGCTACGGTCACAGGTTCGAATCCTGCCTCGGGCATGGATGTGTGGTGCCCTTAGGTTAGTTAGGTATAAATAGTTCTAAGTCTAGGGGACTGATGACCTCAGATGTTAAGTCCCATAGTGCTTGGAGACATTTGAACAATTTTTTGCTGTACGGATTAGTAGATTGGCGTGGGGCTCATCGTTGGTAGCAGGAGAGATTCTCAGAACGACTGTGCCCCTACGGGAGGCCGTCTGAAGCAACTGATTTTTAGCTGGCATGGAACGGTAAGCGCACTGCTCATGTCTGCGGGAGGCCTTGAAGGACGAGGACATAACCCGAAGAAACAACCCTAACGTCAGCGTAAGACAATTAGCTGCACAGAGTAATGCTGATCACACGATTGTCGAGTGCTACTTGAGAACCTGCTGTAACCGTTCCATGCACAGCGTGTGCGGGCGTGTTTAGTAGCTAATTTTCCTGCATGGTTGCACTTCTGCGAATAGTTCAACAATATGTCATACAACAATGTGTCATCCTTCACTTTAGTTTCTAAGTAGAAGATTAATTTATCGAAGAGTTGTGGAAGCTCGTAACATTGAAATAAGCGTTTCCAGACCCATGTCCACATAACATACTTACCTCCTCATGTGTGAGAAATGTTTCCTGAAAGTGTGGCTGTACATTTTTATTATACTGTGTGCATTAAAGCTTAAGACACAACATAAAACGAACTGTCATACGTAGCAGACTGTATCTTTTTTAAATTATAGAACTTGCTTTCATGTTTTATGGTTTATCCACAGTTAAATGAATTTACCTGCTATCGCTGGCGTTAGACGTGACTTAACGGGGCAGTGCACAGTTTTAAAAGAGGACCACACTGGCACTTTTTATCGAATATCATTCCTTATGTCTTCCTTAGTGGCCAGACAAACGAGGAGGCCGGTGTGCTACAGGGAGCGGCCACACGATTATACAGTGGCTACGGCAGCTCTCTCGGTAGTCAGCGCAAGCAGCCGAGTACTCGCTTGTGGCCGTCACGTAGCTACGGCGATCCCCTCAGGTTTACGTATGCAAACAGCGTCGTCTGCCACTGCACGTGGGACTCACTGTGTTGTAGTGGGGGCGACTCATACATTGCTTTATTTCGATTACAAAACCAGTGTGATTAATTCGGCCCTGTTTCACAAAGCTTGTCCCACAACACGTCGTACAATGCAAACAAAAAGTGAGCTGCGTGCACGTCGTTGAGAGTATTATATGTTTGTTAGTAACAAATCCAGAGTAGCTGCAGAGTCAGGGGCTTCCTTTTTCTCTGTGGGCCCCCGTCAATCCCGCTTTGAGTGTGGCTTTCAGGTGTACTTTTCCTGGCTGTATTCTACGCATGTATCAGAACGCTTACAGATAACGTTAGACGGCAAGTAGGCGCTCTGTGGGTCCTTCACATATACGGAATGTTTACAAAATGCAACTGACTCTTCCAAAAAACAGCCAGTGTGGACACTGTAGAGTTAAATTGCCAGATATCAACTTAACATTCAGTCTTCTCCCTCCGCGTAAACGTTGGATATTACACGGCAATTCTACGTAAAAAATTGTAATATTTTATGCATACAACATAATTAATGCGTAGTAGGGGAAAATATACTTCAGGTCTTCTATGACCATTATAGTGAAATGTGTGGAACATTACACAGAGCTTCGACGTCTCCATTCTGATCTGATAATACTTTGATTACAAATAACGCCTCTCTCGAATTACGGTTTTGCATTAATTATTACAACTAGAATTTTGTGCTTTGAGACACAATATACCAATCGTTCAGACCATGCAGATATTATTGTTGATCAAGCTGTATTCTCACTAGAGTCACCTTCACAAAAGCTTAACTTACAGTGCTGGTTATAAACCTCATTCAAAGTTACTAGAAAAGGGAGGGTAGAGCTCCAGTATTTCGAGCCCCGATATTTCAAGGTTCCGTGTAATTCGAGCTGGTGTTAAGAAAATTGAAATTTTACATGAAAGTAGAGAAAAACCCGTTTTCATACTTTTCGGTATGTATGTTTTAAGCACTTTCGAATGTGTTACATTTTGAACTTTCTTTCAATTACTCATCAAAATGTGCACTGTAATAAAAATAAGGTACACTACCTTGACCTTGAGTTACAGTCTTTGAACAGCACAGTGGTATACATTCCATAGCGTCGGTTTCGTGACACCGACATACGGCATGTCTTGTTGCCATCATGTGAATATAGAAGTTATTACTGTAGAAATACCCGAAGGGTTGGAGACCATATGTTTATGTCAGAGGTGACACGCATTCTGGAGACGAAGTGACACATTTTGAATTGGCAGCCGTTGATACAAGAACGTTAGACATCTATAAGAATCCTTGCATGTACCGCTCACCTAGATGTAACGTTGACACTTTCTTCAACAAACTGAAGTTCTGAAAAGTCTCAACTTCTTGGTCCTTCTAATAATTTCTGTCATATAATAAGCCTAAAGACAGAAAAGCAGGTCTACAAAAGGATATTCTGAATACATAAAATAAATATTTTTTCTACAGCGCTCGCAAATCACACATAGGATGAAGTGTGTATGGAAATCAGTGTAGACGTTAAGTTATCTAAATCCTGCACACTGTTTAAATTAATTTTTGAGGAGACGTTTCCAAAACCATCGACTCAAAGAGCATCAGCTAAGGAAAACCTGCGAGTACTAAAACGTTTAGCTAGACACTTAAAAGCGCTACACTAGCCCGCAGTTCAAAGATTACTATCACAAGTACAAAAAGGTGTACAGGATGTATTGTTTGCTGTAAAAAAATCATTCAATGACAAAAAACTAAAACGTAGAAAATAAAAGCAAAGTTGTATAGGGTGTCAACACGGAACTGGGAAAGATAGACCAAATTGTTGTAACACATATTAATTAAGGGAGTAGTGCAATAGAAAATCCGTAGAATTGGGAACTTCTGTAAATGACTGTTTCTAAGCCTTTATGGAGAAATTTCACAAAATATTTCCACAACACATGTAATATCCACAAGCAATTACACAGAAATCAAAATGATAGATCTGGAAGATAATATAGACGTTAAAGAAACAAGATGACGGCAGCCATAGACAACACATAAAGCCCATTAACGAACATAGTAAATGAGTGTAGTTGAGGTATACTTCCGGAATATCTAAAGCACACACGAGTTGCGCCCTTACTGAGGGAAGGCAATTTGCAATCAAGCTTCAAGCCGAACCCCAACGATCGGCGAGGACGTGTCTGAAGACGCCTCGGACGACGGTGATACACCAACCTGACTGTCGGTCGCCATACGGCCCTACAACCAGGACTGATGGTCAGGGGTGCCATTTATTTTCATAGCAGGGCCCCTTTGGTTGTCATCCGCTGCAGCCTCACTGGACAGCGGTATGTCTACGATGTACTACGCCCAGTTTTGTTGCCCTTTATGGCAAGCCATCCCAGGCTTACATTTCAGAAAGATAATGTACGACAGTATACGCCGAGAAATTCTATTGCTTGTCTTCTTGCTTGTCAAACCCTTTGTTGGCGAACAAGAACACTGGATCTGTCTACAACTGAGAAAGTTTGGAGCATTACGGCAGGGCCCTCCAACCATCTCGGGATCTAACGTTCCAGTTGGATAGAATTTGGCGCGATACCCCTGAGGAGAACATCCACCAAGTTTATCAATCAATGCCAAGCCGAATTACTATTTGCATAAGGTCCAGAGGTGGACCAACGCTTTATTGACTTTCTCAGTTTATGAAGCCCTTTCTCTTGAATAAATCACCCAATTTTTCTGAAATTGTAATAATTTGTTTTTCCGTACAAGTGCATCAAATGTACCGATTCAGTCCCATTCGGATAATTCCTTCGTGGCGCGTGACGTTTACTGTCTTAGAGTTTATTGTTATAAGTTATCTTGTACAAAAGGAGTAAGATCAAAATAACATTGGAGCTAGTACAATTATTAAGACAGTGACCTGATATTCTCTGTCCGACCATCTTGATTTAGATCTTCCGTCATTACCCTAAATCATTTCAAGTAAGTGCCGGTATCGTTCCTTCAGTAAGGCAACGTCCGATTACCTGTCCTGTTCTCCTAAAAGCATACTTTAATGTTCTATGTGTTTGTATGTCATTGTCAAATGACTCCAGGATGACTAAATAAATACAGGGCGAGGGAAAACAATTTGACGAAAAGCGAAGGACAGAAAGACAGCATAAAATGAAGGAATTTGAGTCTAGGAACTAGAGGTCTTAATCGAATATTTACGGCGCTACGCCAGCGTGAAAACGGTGGCCAGTTTGCACATTTGTTACGACCTACTTATGTTAATTAAGTGGCGGCAAGCCTGTGTACAAGACCATACTCATTTTCATTTACTATGACGTTTTCAGGACATTTCGAAACGCAAAACATCAAACTTTCCCTATTGAACACGTTTTGACACGGAAACCAACTACCGTTCGAATACTAATCTCAATAATGTCCAGAGTATGAGGTGCATGATTTTCATCCCTCGCAGCGCCACCGTTCAGTTCCAACTATGACCACCAGGTAATCAGTCATAGTGATTATAGTCGCACACACCTAGCCACTCGCAGTGCACTTGTTGACGTGTCAACATGAGCTTGGACAAATGGAGCAAGGCATCATTAGTTTAGCTCTATTATCTAAACAACAGTATTGCTGCAGCTGCACGTCGAAAAAATCCCTGGCTGAAGGGTTGCGGAGGGTCCTCTTTCTCCACCTGCTGTGCGGAGCATGATGAAATTCGAATCAGCTGGAGAACTGGACGTCGCTCCGGCAAGAGGCCGACGAGCGGTTACACCACAGGTGGTTGATGAAATCACTGTTGCTATCACTTCCAACGCTCAGCGAAGTTCCCACTCGTCAAGCAGTGCGCGTGGTGTGTTATGACATTTGGAACATCCCGTGGTCCACTGTACGGAAGGTGCCTTGAACCATTCTCAAATGATATCCGTATAAGGTCCATATCGTACAGCAGGTTGCGCCACATGACGCACAAAGATGTGTTGACTTCGCTCTCCACTTTCTCGCAAGTATTGAAGTTTACGATGGCTGGCCCTGGACCATCCGACGAACAGACATTTTTCTTTGACGGGTGAGGTCGAGTGAGGAGATCTCATCCCCAGTCACTGTGCATGAAGTTTCTCTGTATGGTGAACGTGTCACCGTTCGGTGTGGCTCCCGGCTACTTACATCATTGGCCCGTTCTTTTCTGAACATGTTGGCGCTCAGTGACCAAGGACGTGCAGTGTAAACGGCTAGTGTTGCTGCTATATGCTTCGCCAGCATATCATACCAGCCCCACAGGAGAGAGACGCATTGAATTCGACAGTTTTCATGCAATGTGGGGTCCCACCGCACATCTCTCGTGGAGGCCACCTGCTTCTCCGAAATACATTTGGAAACGATCGAATTATCGGTGGAACATTTCCAAAGTCTTGGCCGGCACGATCACCTGATCTCACTGGCTGTGATTTGCAGTTGTGGGGCTACTTGAAGGACAAGGTTTACCAGGGGAACATTCACGCGAGCTGATCTGAAGCGCAGCATATCAAGAGATGAAGCCAGCATACCTACGGACTTGCTTCTTTTTGCTGTGCAGGATGAAATTCTGTGCTTTCATATTCTTCTGGACACTTATGGGCGCCATACTGATCCCCTTTTGTAACAGTAATGGTAACGGTATGCAATAGTATGACGTATGTCTTACTCATGTCAAGACATTAATGCTACCAAGTTTGTTTTCATTGTGACGACTGGTTAGTCCAAACATTCTGTTTATGTATACATTTTCAGTGAACTGCATTTCATTTTGAGAAATGACGTCCATATGTCAGATTTCAGTTAGGTTCGTGTATGTCCGAAAATATGAAACTGCGATCCCCAGTTCCTACACTCAGATTCCATTGTTTGATGGTGTCTTTCTGCCCTACACTTTTGGTCAAATTGTTTTTCTACACCCTGTATAATAAAATCAAAAACCAATGAAGAGACCTTTTCGAATGGTGGCACTACTTGTGCACTGCCCGCTAAAGGTAGTTTTTCATTTTTTATGTGTAAGTAATGACATGATATATTCATCATGTCTCCAGTGGTTTAAGTAGTCTGCTGGGTGACTGTTGGACACAAAACAGATTTTTAAATACGTCTTTTAATTTCCTGCGTATTGTTTGCACCATAATAGCAGCTACGTATGTGACAACCACAGTGGTATACGTCATTGGAGTTCAGAAAAGAACCTGTGGAGTAAAAATAATTGACTATGGGGATTTTTGTGCCTTTGTTGTGTGTGGATGATATATTGCCCAGACGTTTATGGCACTCACCACGGTGTGCCAATTGGTTAAGAGAGAGGAAAAATTATGCCTCGAGCTCAATGTCTTAGAAAGATTGACAACATTTTTATTCAATGACTTTTTAAAGACTTAACAATCTCTTTGGCACACAAACATTTACATCTTGTAAAGTACAATCTCGATGATCCAGTGGTCACTGCAGTCGTAACTGACGATGTCACGGATCCAATATTGACGTCTGCTGCGGACCTCAAGTTGTGTGCCACTGTGTTCTTCGCAACGTCTGTGTTTGCCACAAATGGTTCAAATGGCTCTGAGCACTATGGGACTTAACATCTGAGGTCTTCAGTCTCCTAGACTTAAGCCTACTTAAGCCTAACAAACCTAAGAACATCACACACATCCAAGCCCGAGGCAGGATTCGAACCTACGACCGTAGCAGCAGCGCGGTTCAGGACTGAAGTGCCTAGAACCGCTTGGCCACAGCGGCCGGCTTGTCTGCCAGATATCGACGGCTATTCTGCTCTACAGAGCATTCATGCCTTCTACAGCCATATGCCATGATGACAAGTGGAGTTACAACTTATTGTTGGTTGCTGGTTTCACCGTCCTTCAACCACTTTTTATAGATGCTCTTGACTGTAGCAGACAAGCAGCCGACCAATACCGCCGTTTCAGAGATTCTCGTTCAGTGACAATGGGTCATAACGATCTGTGAATCCCGGAGGGTAGTGGTCATAACGCTTTGGCTGATCAGAACAAATAGTATTCATGATACAACGGCTAAATATTTATAACTTGGAAATTGCTTTTCGACATTGTTCTTGTTCAGCCTTCATAGTGCTCAGAACCATGGACATATGTGTTAAGTGAACAGTTTTGACCCAGTGGCCGCATATTAGCTTGCGGTTCCTTGATGTATCGTGTCAGTTGCCTAGGTCTTGACAGACTGTCTCTTATTTGAACTATTTTCACTAACGGGCTTCACCCCGCCCCACTCACCCCCGTCCCTACCGCCAATTCGCCCGTCACCATTACACACACACACACACACACACACACACACACACACACACACACTGACGGAGAAGGTTATGCGTATGCGTGTATCAGTATTCGAGCTCTTATTTATACATCTTTGAGAGACTTTCGGTTACATGCATAAGTTGAAGTGACGATCAGATCCCATTCGTACATTGACTGTAAGCTTGGGAGTTCCTTGGTTCAAGTCCTGACACTTTTCTGTTACTTAAACTCTCGTCTCATTTAACATGAAAGTTTTTTGGGTATCGTACCGAGTCAAAATTATTACTGAGGGAATCAACGTTGCGGTCAAGGTTACGGTGGCCGTCTTCTGCGTCACTGTAACACAGTGACCGAAGCACTGGATTCATCAGTAAAACTTATTTACAATGTGATGGGGTAAAATACGCAGAAAACTTTTCTGTTAATCGACTGTGATTAATAATTGTGTTACTGGAGATCGCCCTAAGGACAACTCTTGCATCACATTTTTTTCTCAGTTTGGGAAAACACCGCATTTAGTGCTAAGACAGACATCGATCATCTCATTTGGATCACAATGCACAGGACGGTTTACTGGGAACATGTAACAGAAGTGAGGCTACTTTGTTTGGGCAGCGAGCTGCACCACAGTAATCTGTAGTTTGGCTTTCACACACAAGCATTATTCAGTGCATTATTTACTAAACAATTTATCCCTTATACTGTTTCTCTTTACAGTTTTAGGCAGGGAGTGTTTAAATAACTACATTAAACTAAGGAACGGTTATTTTTCATGGGCGTTGTCTCGCAAAGCTGAAATAGCAGCCGAGCCGAATAGCATAGTGTGGCTGTAGAATGTTTGACGATTAGTTAGCCCACTTTGAAAGAATTTTATGCTGGCGAATTTAAAACTGTAGTGCGTACATGTGACTCGTAACACTAAATAGAGAGGTAATGATCACCATTCGACAGCAGTATCAGAAATCCTCAGACGAAAACGTAGTTATCTAAAAAAGTATTGATCGCTGTATTAACACATCTTCTCTTCATTTTTGTTTCCCGTTTGCTCTACGACAGAAAACAGATATTTCGCAGGACTTAAACCATAAATAAAAAGAGAACTTCTCCGTGCTACGAACAATGTTCATTTGAGGTACACTGAGCAGAGAAAAATCTACAGATATGAATTTTTAACGTTGAATTAACGTGGTAGCGCGCTTTTCTGGAACAGAACACCCGTAAACCTGTCTCTGAAATGAAGATTTAGTGGAGTCGAGAAACATTTCGCATCTGGGTGGAAGGAGAAACCGTAATCCATACGTTCGTAGCGTTTGTCTGTAGCAACGCAAGGTTTCGTCTTCCTACATGGTGGACTACATGAGTTACTGGATACAGGTTATTCGACGTAGCGTAGCAGGAAAACATTCCTTAGTCTCGCTTTATATTGTTTCTTGATTTACATAAGGAAAACACTGAAAAAAATGGAACAATGGCACCATCGCTTGTATCGGTCTCGGTTTCAAGACGAGGAGACGCATCTGCTTCCGATTATGAACCGATGGAAGCCCACGGTTTCTACAGTATGAATGATCAATGGAAGGAGTAGTTGGTGCAGTAGAGCATCTTTGGTGATGTTAAGACTAAGGATAGTATCAAAGAACCACGACTTCATGCCAATTCTAAGCTACGATTATCCCTCAGAGTCGTTACTACAATGGTTACTCTTTCTGAAACGTGGTATTTTTTGTATTATAATTCATGCATTCATGGTTTACATGCGGTGCAGTGGCGTGTGGCGGATATTGACAGGAAAGAAGTAAACTCCAAGAAACTAGTGTAGACAAAGTTTCCCACAACTAGCATAAACTGTGTTAGTGCAACGTATTCAACAAATTTGTAACGTTTACAGGTCGCTGCCATTTCGTGGCCGCAAGACTCCGTAAACGGAGAAAAGATCTCAATCTTCTCTTACAAGATCTGCTGCGAAAAATGAAGATACTTTACTATAGTGGTAAACTCAAGAGACGTGTAAGTTCGCTTTTCAAGTGTTGTCTCCATAATTCAGAGAAATTATGTCCTTATTTAAACAGACTTCAGAGATATTGATATTGTACCAAAATTTTCCACAAATAAAATGAAGGAAAGAAAAATAAATGAAAGAAATATAGAGGAAATAAAAATAAAGGAAATAAAAAATTATTTATCTTTTGGACAGAAATATTGAGAGAACGTTAACGCTGACCTGATCTTTTGTTTAGACTCTTTATTGGAAAGAAAAATTACAGTCTTCGTATTACTCTAAGTGAAAACCGAAGGAGAGTTATTTTCTCAAATTGTTACTACATAACGTTCATACTCCACAGCAAAATATCGCAGTAGCTGTTTATGTCTAAACCTGCTGTCCGTTTCCAATAATTTATGAACAGTCATAGTGAATGTATCCAGTGGTTGTGTGCGGCCCTTATAGATGGAAACAGGATAACTGCAGTTTGGGTAAGGTATCGTAGCAAAGGAAAATCGTATTTCATAGCTACCAAATCTTCATCTCGGTATCATCCACCTCGCATGGTACCAAGAAATCACTACACATAAAATAAGGAACAACTACCTTAGAAATGCATAGTTCTTTGACTCGAGAATCAGATAATTCACCCTCTTACAAGCGGACCTACAGTGTAAGCATTCCTCATGTAATCGCCGTTTCTCAAGCTTTCTAGTTCACCGAAACTTGATGCTGGAGTACCAATGAAACAACGACGAGAGGTAAAATCGTCTCGTAGTTTAGCTTTCATAACAGATGGCGCTCTGAAAATCGAGTATTCCGGTATAGCCGTAGGACTCGGAGAATAGGCACTTCTGTACCAGTCCTCATTAAAGAAGGAGCTAGAATTTCAAGTTTGAATATTTGCTTCATCATCAGTGTTAACTGCTCGGCGCTGTAATTTATTTTCATTTGCGTTGGCTTTTGGTGTACATACCACGTAGTCAGCATCATGTTACGCAGTTGCTAATAAAGTAGCAGAACATCAGGAAAATGACTTTTTTGTGATTGTCTTATTCTATCAAGCATCGATGAAGCATTCCGCTGAAACAAATCTTTAAAAGTGTATGCGGAGCACATATTAACTGCTAACAGGTTCGTAAAAATACATCGTGAGTAAAGAGAACAAGCAGTGTAGTCATATTTCTGGGTACATCAAGGAAAAGGACAGTACGAGTACAATATACCGTTCTGGAAGGTTATCGTGACGTTATCTACTAGTCGTACGACGCTTTTTTTTGTAACAGTTGTAGATTAAGCGATGTGTAAATATGGAATTATTACATGACGTACAATCCATAGCGTGGTGGAAAAGATCTCTATGGCAATGGACACTCAATTTTACATTCAGGTTCCAATATCTTATAAAATCTGCGAGGATTATGTGTTAATATTGCATTTACAGATGTACTTACAACACAGAAGAAAGCCTTGAACATACCGGATGGGTCATACAGAAGATAGAAATAGCGATGAAGTACACACGAAAATAGCTTTGTTGAACTCTTAAAATAGCTACGCTGAACGTGGAACAGCATCAGGTAAGGATTAAGTTTTATAAAAAAATATTGAATAACATAAACACACAAAGAGAAACGAAGAGAAAATCCAAGGAACAAGTATGGTCGAATTTTTTTCTTGTGAAATAGTGCAATAAAAAGTCGACTTAGTATCTATTGGGGGAAAAAAACCTTGTAACGCCAAAAGTTTAGTTACAGCCAAAGTAATGTTCGAATAGAGACTGCAGGAGGACACGAGATAACTCAGAAAATATTTCTAGTTTCTGGTGTTCAGTGGTAACTAGCTCTAAATGCAGAAAAATGTAGTTAATGCAGGTGAATAGGAAAAACAAATTCGTAATATTCGGATGCGGCATTAGTAGTATGCTGCGTAACACAGTGACTTCGATTAAATACCTGGGCATAACGTCGCAAAGCAATAAGAACTGGAAGGCATCGAAGCAGTTCAGCGGTGAGCTGATAGCTTTGTTACTGGCAGGATCGGAAAGCACGGAAGTATTATGGAGATCCTTTGGGAGCTCAAATGGGAATCCCTTGATAACTAGAACAATGAAAAAAAATATCTATCACGAAACTTCCAGGTAGATTAAAACTGTGTGCTCGGGACACATAGTTTTAATCTGCCAGGAAGTTTCATATCAGCGCACACTCCGCTGCAGATTGAAAATATTATTCTGGGAATATCTATCACATTTCGCAGACGCTCAGAACATCCTGATCAAAAATATTGTTCTGTATTTAAACGATAAATTACCATTACTAATAATGACAAACTTTCGTGTCCAACCAGCCGCTGTGGCCGAGCGGTTCTAGGCGCTTCAGTCCGGAACCGCGCTGCTGCTACTGTCGCAGGTTCAAATCCTGCCTCGTGCATGGATGTGTGTGATGTGCTTAGGTTACTTAGGTTTAAGTAGTTATACGTCTAGGAGACTGATTTGAACCATTTTTCGTGTCAAAGTAGGGTACAGTCGAACACCAGTATTTTTTAACACTTATTTGGACAAAGCCTAGTATTCACGCTGCATTCGCATTGCTTTAATCTTTTCGCTTTATGGAAATGGTGGCAAAATTTTGGCATCCAAGAAACGTACACTTCAAAAAATTGTTAGGATGAAGGATCTGGAAATTGGTAAAATAGGCAGTTTGGTAGACGCTAAATCTGTAAATTGGTTAATTGGTTGTATAACTGGTAAACTGGCGTCACGATACGATACATACGCCACATACGCCGCAATAACACGTCATTTGCGCTAGATATGCGCTCAGCTGCGTCCAAATACAGTGTTCAACACAGCACTTACGTCATACATAAGTCGTATACACGCTACGGTAAGATGCTTTGACAGTATAAAATAGTGACGTCGTAGCATAGTCTGTAAAAATGTTAGTCATGTGGCGCCAATTTTGAAATTGGTAAAATTGTGCGTAAAACTGGAAATTTGGTTGGATGCAAATTCACAAATCCGTAAAACTGGTAGAATAGACCAAAATGCTAATACGCCAACGAAAAACAAAATAGGCATATGTGTAAAAATATCCATTCTAACGAATGTGCATTTACATTAAATATTCTAATGCTGTGCGTTAATGATTGCTGAATCACTGGAGTCCATACGCGGTATAGTGAAAAGGAGAGTTAAAAAAATAGTGAGATGAGATACTTTGACACTGAATTGTACGTGACGAAGTAGCACACGGCGCAAAAAAATAAATGGTTGTAAATGTGAACGCAAGATACTGTGAATTCTTGTGACTTAAACTTAAAAAATTGTAATCTATTTTACCATAATTAACAGTTTTCGTATCTAGAAGTAAAGTATAGGACATACTTTTATAAGCAGTTGACAAATAATGAGATCACGTAACGCTTTTATATTAAATATCTGGGTGCTATGAATATGAAATATCGATCAAGTATGATAGACTATTTATCCGACGTAATATCTCTACAAATCAATAGCGTTTTTGCTACACACTTGCATTTCTACCGAGTCAGTGATGTGTTGACTAAATATTTTTGCAAGACCCAGCTAGTCAGCCGAAAATTTTGCCTACTGCCCTATGTAAACCAGCACCTACATCACCTACCAATTATTATATTAATGAAGCAGGAGAAACATTTTTTTACCATAATACCATCAAGCAATATTTTTTCGTAGTTCTCAAGAAAATAAAAGAACCGGTGTATCAAACACAAAATATTGTCTACCTGTCTGTAGTTTCAGCATATGGCTGATTATTTCGGGTGCTGAGCTTACTTTTATATCTGCAATATTTTCTCTGGATGATACTGTACTAGTGCAATGCAGTTGTACAGAGAATGACGTTAACATATCCACATGTTACCCTTGTCAAGTGTGACCAGCGATACAGAGCTCTGGAATAGACCAAAATGAGTTAAAGAACTGTAGAATTAACTGCCTGACGATAAGGAACACATATCCTTTTGAGTCATTGCATGGCTACCTCATAAAAGATTAGGAACACTGACTCAGTTATAATATGCTCTAGTAGGAAAGACAAACATTTACTTCTCAGCAGAGTCGATTTGTTGTCTGTAAGCCCTACAAAGCCTGATTACTACCCATCTTTTACATCCTCGCGCAGAAAAATGAAACCTATGGCAAAAAGATATTACCTGTATCTACAACGTGAGTAGCCGTGTCACACGCTGCTGACGTAATGATCACCATGGATGACGAAATTGCCAGCTGAGCCACCAACTGTAGATGGCCTTGTGGCCTTTCAGATGAGTAAGAACAAAACGTCAGTTAAGATTTCATTTTCTTTACCGGAGTACTGCAATAATGTGTGTCTTGCACCCATGTATGTGTGAGCATCACATCTTAACATCTTCCTGTAAATTAAGGTAGAGAGAGACTGTGCGGCATTTCACGAAGTCCTGTCTCTCCCACCTGTCTCATCTCGCCAGCCATGCTACACGCACACAGGATTATCACCAGCCTTGACAGCACGTGTGAAACACAATGCACAGCCGGTATGCATCTTGACCCATTGTACTCTCCATCCAACTTTGAAATGTGTAACACACAAATTATGAATCTTGGAAGACTAATATCAGAATTAAATCCACTGCTCGAATCAAAGCCATTGATATACACGTGATGTGGAGAATTGTAGTTTGCAGTATGCTTTTGTGGTGGCGCTGCATCTCAACCCCCAAAAACCACGAGGAATGTTTGACATGTATGCAGAATTAGCTGGTGTTTCTGTCTGATAATTATTTGTACATATACATATGCAAATAATGGACTAGTTTACCGTCCCCACTGTAAAATGGGCTTCCATTACATTACACAGTGATAATTAGACCCTACATCTATTAATCCTATCTGGTAAGTGCCCTTGCTGACGAACAAATCCCGTATTTTGCACATAACACACCACGGAAATCCGAATCTAACATGACGACTAATCAGGAGTATTTTTTACGAACACATATTGACACTACACTGTAGGAAGTACTGCAACCAGCCACAAGTTTTCGTGGAATGATTTTACTTTACCATTACTGGTTTCGGACCTGGGCCCATCGTCACAATGTGGTAAT